>NC_045430.1:102227328-102534233 GCF_902635505.1 Sarcophilus harrisii
TTCCTTAGCCAATACCAAATGGTTTTGGTAACTGCTGCTCTATAATATAATTTTAGATCTGGTACAGCTAAGCCACCTTCATTTGATTTTTTTTCATTAATTCCCTTGAAATAGAAAATCACATCTCAAGATGTTAAGGAAAATTTCCCCAATATCTTAGATCCAGAGGGTAAAATAGAAATTGAAAGAATGCATGCTTCAGTTCTGAAAGAGATCCTCAAATAAGAACTCCCAGGAACGTTTTAGTCAAATTCCAGAGCTCGCTGGTCAAAAAGAAAATAATTCAAACAAACAAATCAACAAACCACACACATTCATATACAATGATTCAAGACAATTCCAAAGGATTCGTAGTGAAAAAATGCTATTCACCTCCAGAGAGAGAACTCTTGAATGCAAATTCAAATATCATTTTCTCACTTTGTTGTGGTTGGGGTTTGTGAATTTTTTGTTTATTTGTTTGGTTGGTTGGTTGGGTTTTTTTGCTTTTAAAAAATGTGGCTAATATGTTTTAGGGTTAATGTGAAATATGTCGCAGCTTGGTGGAGACATGGCCGTAACAGTAGTCAGCAGGAGGCTTCATCTGCAGGATTTTTAATTCGTTGGAAGAAAGTTCCATCTCATTGGATAAGAGCTTCAGCTGCAGTAGTTGCCTTTCAGTGTTGTCTAGATTTTGAGAGAAGTGAAGTCTTCCAGGGATGCTCATTATTCTGAATTGCTTGTTCTTTTTGCTACAAGTTAATCGATCATTTCAATATCCTGGTGAGTAGAGCTAGTTATAGTTGGGTTTATCTGGTTTGTAAGAGTCAACCGAGTTCCTTTTCTGCAGCCTCTTGGTAAGTAAAAAGTGGGTCTGCTCATTTGCTTTATCTGACAAGACAGCCTGATGATGAGCTTTGCAGTTTTCTTGTTTAAAGCTAACTAAATTAATAGTGTAAAATTTCCTAAGCACCCTTTGTGTGAGCTGAAGGGCTTAGAAATGCTTTGTTGTTTTGATAGAATAGAAAATTTTTTCAAGCAGGAAAGTAGTGGGGATAAGAAAGGGCAGTAGATAACAGGTAAGAGACTTTATGTGGTACAGCTATTCTTAAATTGGTCCATGACATCAAAGCCTATGGTAAAAAATTGTGAATTACCCTGTAGGTTTTCCTCTTGAACATCTTTACCTACCAGATTTCTATGTGCCCACTGTCCCCTAGAGATACTGAGTGCATTTGTGGAAGGATATAACCCAGGTTTATGTGGGGATTATTTTGTATTTGTTATTCCTGCATTTTATCTTAACATATGAATATCTAGGGATGTTAATGGTATTTCTTTTGCCTTATAATTAAGTAAATGATTAAATTTAAAATCTTAAAACATCATCATTGTGAGAGGATAGATTTATGTAAGAGAGCAGCTAGGAGGCTTAGTAGAAAGAATTCTGGTCATAAAGTCAGGAAGACTCATTTTATGAGATTAAATCTAGTTTTAGACATTTACTAGCTGTGTGACCTTGTTCAAATCACTTAACTCTGTTTGCCTCAGTTTCCTCATCTATAAAATGAGTTGGAGAAGGAAATGACAAACCATTCCAGTTTCTTTGTTAAGCAAATCCCAAATGAGGTCCTGAAAAGTTCAATGCAATTGAAAACAATTGAATAACATCAAAAAGTTTCTGTAAATGAAGAGATTGATTCTGTAAATGAAAGAAGAGAGATGCTTCTCTGGAAACTTAGTAGTTTGATAGTCCAGGAAGTAGATAAATGTCCAGATATCAATGTGAAAGGTATGGTGTGCCTACCATGTATTGTGGATGGCCACTTCATACATATGTTTTACTTGTATAAGCTGGAGTTGAATCTTGGAGATACTCTTTGAGCTTAACTCTGAAAGGGAACATTCAAGACAATTTGTGATAAATTTATGAAATAGAGCATTTGAATGATTTAATATATAAAATTATATTGATAGAAGCCAAGCCATACTATTAGGAGGTAGATTTCTATACAGGCTCTTGGGCATTGTTGCCCACTTACCTGTCTTGCCCCTCTATCTAAAGAAGGAATAGGTCATCCTGAATATAAGAAAATGTCCCCTATTATCTGCAGCAATAACATAAATGACTTAATTTGGAGAGGTGCTGACTCTCTATACATAAAGATTTAAACTAGGATTTTTTTTTCTTTAGTTTTCCAATGGCATGTGTTTGTTCAGGAATTTTTTTCAATTGATTTCTTTATCATTTTTCACTGAAAAGTATCCTTTCATTCAAAGGTCCTAATTTTTTTCAGTCATGTTCAATTCTTTGTGACCCCATTTGGGGTTTTCTCGGTAGAGATAATGGAATGGCTTGCCATTTCTTTTTTCAGCTCATTTTAGAGATGAGCAAACTGAGATAAACAGGGTTAAGTGACTTGCCCAGGATCACACAACTAGTAAGTATCTAAGGCTAGATTTAAACTCAGAAAAATGAATCTTCTGACTATAGACCCAGCATTCTGTCCACTGTACCACTTAGCTACTCAAACTCAAGCTTAAACTACTAAGTTTTATATTTCAAGGAGGTAGAAGAGTCTTGTCTATGCAAAATATTCATAGCAACACAATTAAAAAAAAAAAAAGAAATTTCATGCTCAAAAACTAGAGAATAGCTGAATAAATTATGGTATTTGTAAAATAGAATTATTTATTGTGTTATGCTTTTAGTATAGCATAATTATGCTATAACACCAATACATAAAAATAAAAATTTATAAAAGACGAATTTTGATCAACTATGATACCAGAGGATTAATAGAGAATAACACAGCTCACCTCAGGACAAAATGATGATGGACTAATATGTAAAATAATAAATACATTTTCAATGTTACAAATATGAGAATGTATTTTACTTGACTGGACTTATTGATATTGTAAAGAGCTTTGCAAATGTTTTAAGTGCTCTGTAAATGCTATTATTGTTATTATTATATCAGAATTCTGTATTCTTCCTTCTTATTTTCTCTTCCTTTTTCTTTCCTCTACAGTTGCTGTGAGGATTAAACGGAATATTTGTAAAGTGTTTAGCAGAGGCCTGGCATGTAGTCAGAGCTTAATAAATGCTTATTTCCTTCCTTCCTATTGTTCTAAAAACTACTATCAAATCAAGGCAAGTTGAGAGAGTGGTTCCTGGGGAAATGTCTTCAGACACACTAATCCCATGTCCCTAAAACACTGTACTGGGGAAGAGTTGAGGTGGCACTAACCTGTTTCCTCGTTGTCTTTTCTTTAAAATCACTAAGTATATGTCCTTATATGGATAACTTCTGGACTGAGCTGAATCCAACCACTCTGCTGTCTTGGTTAAATAAAATGCCTTTAGCTTTTTTTTTTTCCTGAGTTTGTCTCATAGATTAGGGTGAAACCCACTAAAGATTTTTGTTTATCATCTGGACAAGCAACATAGATCTATGCTTTAGGAAGATTAATTTGATAGTTGAGGGAAGTGTGGTATGGAGTGGAGAGACATTTAGGGCAAGGAGATGAACCAATTCAATTCAATAAATGTTTATTAAATGCCAACTATGTTTCTGGGACAGATAGGTGGTTCCATGTCTAGAGTTCCAGGTCTGGAATCAGCAAGGCTCATCTTCCTGAATTTATATCTGATCTCAGACACTAGTGTGTGGCCCTAGGCAAATCACTTAATCCCAATTGCCTCAGTTTCCTCATCTGTAAATGGTGATTTGATAATGATGATCATCAAATGATGGTGATGATCTGCTGGAGAAGGAAATGACAAACTATTATCCAAGTCCAGTATCCTTGCAAGAAAACCCCAAATGAGGTGATTAAGAATGGGACATGACAGAACAACAATAGTCTAGGTTCTATACTAAGTATTAGGAATACAAATAAAAAGAAAAAGTGTCTGTATTCAAGGAGCTTATAATTTAATAGGGGAAAACACACACACAGAAAAACAGGAAAATGGGTTATTGATACCCTCCAAGGTAATAGGGAAGTTCAGAAGAGGAGAAAATTTTGGGGAAAAGGCAAGGAATTCAGTTTTGGACATGCTGAGTTTAATATAGCCACTGAATATTCAGTTTGAGGGTCCAGGCAAGGACTTCACCAATCACTGAGTTGGTTTTAGGGTAGAATCAGACAGCATGTGTGGCTGCAGGGGGTTGGGGCAGGGTAAATAGTATCAGTGTAGGAGTTTAGGAGTTATGGAAAGTTGGGAGCAAGAGAGAATATGGAGATGTCTCTGGGATGACCAGGCAGGAACTCTTCCCTCCCAGAATAGTAGAGGCAATTAGTATGGAGTTGTGTTGGGGATAGATATAGCAATATACTGCCCCATGATTCCACTTGTCATCCCTCAAACTTCTGAGAGGGAAACACCTTTCCCTGCCCACCATACCTCTCCATGTGCTGTCTCCCTCTTTTAATAATAACAGTATTTTTTTTAGCTCTCAAACACTAGATGTGTGACCCTGGGCAAGTTACTTAATCCTGATTGTCTCAGGCAATGGCTGATGATTTTACAATAATCTCATTTAATTCAATTTCTCTTTTGTATTTGTATCCACAGTGCTTAGCATTAAACTTGGCACATAAGTACTTAATAAGTGTTTTTTCATTCATTCAACTACATATTCTGGAAATGTCATCTAACTCTTTGGAATAGTTCACTGAAATTAGATCCCAGGACCTAATGATATTGCCATTTAATTCAAGTTTATCATTTAGCACATCCATCAAAGGAGAAAATGAAAAAAAAAATTAAATTGAAATAAGTTAATTCAGCTATTGGATAGTAGTTTGATTTAAGTGGATTGGTAGAAGAAAAGGAATACTGAAGCTATGAGACATTTGTATTATGATGATATGAGACAATTTTCTATTCTATTGCTTCAAGTAATTGCACACCAAAGAATTAGAAGTATTCCTTTATGCCACCAGGGGGCACATGAGATCTAGTCAAAGTAACTCCTGAGGTAGCTTCCTAATAAATAAAATAGTACTTCCAAACTAAAAGCATTATAGAGATATGTGAGGCAAATGGCACATCATATTATCACATCATTTAACTGAAAACAGAGGCGATTGCATTCTTATTGTTAAGTAGTAATTCTGGATAATACTAGTTACTTGGCAATAAGGTACAGTAAAAAAAAAAAAAACAGCAACAACAGTAAATTTACGCAATAATTAATAAATCATGATTAAAAGACTTTTTCTTTCCACAGATTTGAGTTAGCAATTTTGTCTGTGAATTTCATAGTAGAAAGACAGAAAGAAAAGAGAAAGGAAATAATAATAATAGGTAGAATTTATATAATATTTTAAAGTCTGTAAAGTGCTTTACAAACATTATTTCATTTTAGCCTCAAAATAATTCTCATATATGAATGTTATGGAATGATCAGCAAGATGATTTCAGAGAGGCCTGGAGAGACCTACATGAACTGATGCTAAGTGAAATGAGCAGAATCAGATCATTATACACGGCAACAACAAGATTATGGTGATCAATTCTGATGGATGTGGCTCTTTTCAACAATGAGATGATTCAGTCCAGTTCCAATGATCTTGTGATAAAGAGAGCCATCTACACCCAGAGAGAGGTCTGTAGGAACTGGGGGTGGATCACAACATAGCATTTTCATTTTTTGCTGTTGTTTGCTTGCATTTTATTTTTTTCTCATTTTTCTTCCTTTTTGATTTGATTTTTCTTGTGAAGCTAGATAACTGTATAAATATGTATGCATATATTGGATTATTTGCTATCTAGAGGAGGGAGTGGGGAGAAGGGGGGGAAGAACTCAAAGTTTTGCACGGGTTTAATGTTGAAAAATTATCCATGCATATCTTTTGAAAATTAAAAAGCTTTAATAAAAATTAAAATAATATTCAGAGGTAAGTGTTGTTATTCCCATTTTATAGATGAGGAAACATTTAAATTAATTAAGAGATTAAATGACTTAATCAGGGTCACACAAGCTAGTAAATGTCTGGGATAAAATTTAAACTCAAATGTATCTTGACTCCCGGTCCAGAGTTCTATTTACTATGTGACCTGCCTGCATCCTAGACATCAAGGAAGGAAAGGAGAAGCGGGGAGCAAGTTTTAAAAAGAAAATAAAAAGGAAGTAAATAAAAGGTAGGAAAGAAGAAAAGGATGTTGGAGCGGGGAGACAGAAGGAAGGAATAAAAAGAAAAGAAGGAAAAAAGGAAAAGAAAAAGAGGGAGAAGAGAAGAGGAAAAATATACAATAGTTAGAGCATATAAAATTCCGAACACATATTCATTATTGCAATCTTGTGGTACAGAGCTCTGCATCCTATAGATAGATTCATTGACCAAGCCTCTGTGACCATCTGCCTACAGTTCCAAAAGACTACACCTACTTCAAAGCAATAGAGATTAGTTGCCTTTATCTCTTTTCTTCTCAAAAGTTTAAAAAAAAAAAAGGGACTTGTAAAAATAGGATTTTCTTTGTAAGGTCTGCATTAAATTCAACAAATATTTATAACACATCTACAAAAATAATCTGCTCTAAAGATAGAATTATAAGCAGGGGTGTGCTGGTAAAAATTTGAAAAGTAGTTCTCTGAAATAAATATATAATAAGATGCACTTTTAAATTTAATCTGCATTATTAACAAATTTTCTATCATTAAATCTAGACAAGAAACAAAACAATAAATCAAACACTAATTTGTAGTTTGCCTCTTTCTGATGTATAAATTTACACACTGAAGATTTCATAATTGGCTTTCTTGGATCCATCAACCATTCTGAGGACTTAGATTAATTCTTTTCTGTGGCTGAAGAAAAAAAAAAATTAGTACTATCCAATGTATTTTGGGCACAAGTCCATCAGAAACTAATTAAGCATTATTTTAAATCCAAGCATTTCTTCTTTAGAGAGAGATAACCAGACTAACATAATAACATAATAATTTCCTACTCACTTGCTCTTAGACATTGTACACTGAAGACAATATCAGATAACATTTATAGGAATTCTAGGGTAGCTAGGTGCACAGTGGTTAGAGCACCAGCCCTGAAGTCAGGAGGATCAGAGTTCAAGAATCTGATCTCAGATACTTAACACTTCCTAGCTTGAGTATAGTAAGGTACTGTAGTGATAGGGAAAAATCAAGGCATTAACTTAGATGAGGACAATACTGTCAATAGCTACATGAGAAGCCTCAAAGAAAAAAATAATTTGGTCAAGAATAGAATTATTCTTCCAATATCTTGTAAAACCTTTTGCCTTCTTACTCTCTTCTCTTGAACCCTCATTATCAATGGGCTTTACTCTTTCCAAGCATGCCTAGATCTACTTTATCTTTATTTAAAAAGAATATTCTGTTTTTATTTTCAAAATACATACAAAGATAATTTTCCTAGTTTTAATTTTTCTTTCCCTTTTTCCCACTCCTTCCCCTAGTTGACAAGTGATCCAATATATATTAAGCATGTGCAATTCCTCTCCATATTTTCACAAATATCATGCTGCACAAGAGAAATCAGATATAAAAGGAAAAACAAAAGAAGACAAAATGCAACCCAAGAAAAACAAAAAGAGTGAAAATACTATATTGTGGTCCACATTCAGTTCCCTTGTACTCTCTCTGGGTGCAGTTGGCATTTTTTTTAATCACCTTATTTGAATGGTTTGAATCACCTTATTGACAAGAACCATGTCCATCAGAATTGATCGTTGTATAATCTTGTTGTTACCATATATAATAATCTCCTGGTTCTACTCATTTTACTTAATATCAGTTCATGTAAGTCTCTTCAGATCATCCTGCTTTTTGTTTCGTATAGCACAATAATATTCCATAACATTCATAAACCATAATTTGTTCAATCATTCTCCAATTGATGGGCATCCACTCAGTTTCCTGTTTCTTGACATTACAAAAAGGGCTGCCACAAACATTTTTGCACATGTGGGTCTCTTTCCCTCCTTTGTGTTCTCTTTAGGATACAAGTCCAGTAGAAACATTGCTGGATCAAAAGGTATACATAGTCTGATACCCTTTGGGAATAATTCCAAATTGCTCTCCAGAATGGTTGAATTACAACTCCACTAATAATGTGTTAGTATCCCAGTTTTTCCACATCCCCTCCCAAATTAGTGATTATCTTTTCCTGTCATCCTCACCAATCTGAGAAGTGTGTAGTGGTACCTCAAAGTTATCTTAATTTGCATTTCTCTGATCAATAATGATTTATTGCACCTTTTCATATGACTAGAAATGGTTTTAATTTCTTCATGTGAAAATTGCCTGTTCATATCCCTTGACCATTTGTCAACTGAATTCCTATAAATTTGAGTCAATTCTCTATGTATTTTAGAAATGAGGCCTTTATGAGAACCCTCAAATATAACATTTTTTCCCAGTTTATTGCTTCCCTTCTAATTTTGTCTGCATTGGTTTTGTTTTTACAAAAACTTTTTAACTTAATATGATCAAAATTATTCATTTTGCATTCAGTAATGTACTAAAGTTTTTTTTTTTTTTTTATTTTGGCCAGAATCACCTGTTTTCTTTCTCAGGTTTTTTTTTTCCTTCTTGATCCATTTGTGTGTGTGTGTGTGTGTGTGTGTGTGTGTGTGTGTGCAGCAAGATAACTTTATAAATATTTATACATATATGAGATTTAACATATATTTTAATGTATTTAACATGTATTGGACTACCTGCGATCTAAGGGAGAGGGTGGGGGAAAGAAGGGAAAAATTTGGAACAGAAAGTTTTGCAAGAGTCAATGTTGAAAAATTACCCATGCATATGTTTTGTAAATAAAAAGCTTTAATAAAATAAAATAAAATAAACAGAATCACCTCATTGTTGAAAAGGGCCAAGTACATCACAATTGATCATCATATAATATTGCTACTGTTTACGATGTTCTCTTGGTTCTGCTCACTTCACTCAGCATCAGTTCATGTATGTCTTTCTAGGTTTTACTGAAATCAGCCTGCTCATCTTTTCTTACAGAACAATAATATTCCATTATATTCATATAACATAACCTATTCAGCCATTCCTCAACTGATGGGCATCCACTTAATTTCCAGTTCCTTGACAATTCAAAAAAGAGCTTCTACAAACATTTTTGCATTTAGTCCTTTTCCCTGTTTTATAATCTTTTTGGGATACAGACCCAGTAAAGTCACTGCTGGATCAAAGGGTAAAGCATTTCTAATTAAAAGACCAGAGCTGGATAAACACACACACACAAAACTGACCTCTAAATACAAGATTCAAAAATATATATATATATGAAAAAAGTAGAAAAGAAACAAAACAGAGAAAACATAAGATATTCAATAAGGTTAAACTGTATTTCTATGTGACAAGATAATATTTGTAACTCAACTTTATTATTAGAAAAGCAATTAGAAGGAATTCATGTATACACTTTAAAATAAAGTGGTGAAAAAAATTGCACTGGAAGAAGAGGAAATTGAATGGGGTAAATTATCTCCCACATTAGAGGCATTAAGAGCTATAATGGAGGGGAAGATGAAGGTGGAATAAGGCAAAGTTTACCCCTTACTCATCAAAACTGTTCAAAGGGAAAATAACACACACTTAATTGGATACAGAGATTTATCTTATCTTATTTGGAAGAAAAAAGGAATGGGATAATAGAAGGGGAAGGCAGACTGATAAAGAGATGGTATATTGGGAAAGATGATGATCAGAAATATCCCAAGTGACCACATAACAACACTTGTGAGGAGCAAAGAGATGGAGAGAGATAAACAAGCAAAAAATATCATGGAGAGAAATACAGTTATAACAAAAACTGTGAAATGAGATGAACACACCCATAAAATAGAAGCAGATAGCGGAATGGATTGAAAACCAGAATTATACAATATGTTTTTTACAAACATATTTGAAGCAAAGAAATACAAAGCAGATATTAAAAGCAGGGGTAGCAAGCATGATCTCACACATTTTTCAGATCTAAATTCAAATCCAATAATGGACAATGGAAAGAGAAATTAAAAATTAATTGAAAATTAAATAATTGAATCCAAAAACACGAGTGTGTCAAAGAGCAAATCATAGAACCAATTGATAATTCCATTAAAGAAAATGGCATCAATAAGACAATATACCAAATATATCCAAAATAGTATTTTGGGGAAAAATTATATCTCTAATTGCTTACATCAATAAAATATAGAGAAAACAGATCAATGAATTTGCGTGCAGCTTAAAAAAAACTAGAAAAAGAACAAATTAAAAATCTCCAATTAAATACCAAATTAAAAATCCTGAAAATTAGAGAGAGGATTAAAATTGAAAATAAGAAAATCATTGAACAATAAATAAACTAGAAGCTGACTTTTAAGGGGGGAAAACACAATAAAATAGAAAAGCTGTTGGTTAATTTGATTTTAAAAAACAAAACCTATTTTTCTAGTATCAAAAGTGAAAAGGGTGAATTCGCTACCAATGAGGAAAAAATTAAGCAATTGTGAGGAGCCATTTCACCAAATTATTTGCCAATAAATTTGCCAATCTAAATGCATGAGTATAAATTACCCAGATTAACAAAAGAAGAAATAAAATGCTTAAATAACCCAATCTTAGAAAGATAAATTGAAAAGTCATCAATGAACTTCCTCAGCAAAAATCCCCAGGACCAGATGGATTCACAGGCAAATTCTAACAAACATATAAAGAGCAACTAATTCCAATATTATGTAAAGTATTTGGAAAAATGGATGATGAAGAAGAAATATCAAATTCCTTTCACAATACAAATATAGTGCCAAAATATAGAAAATTATAGACCAGTTCCCCTAATGAATTGAAAAAAGATTAAATCAAATACTACAAAGGAGCTTACATTAATATATCTCAAGGATCATACACTATGACTAGGAGGAATTTATACTAGGAATGCAGACTGGTTCAGTATTAGGAAACTATCAGCATAATTGACCTCAACAATAATAAAACTAAGAGAAATCAGATGCTTATCTCCCAGTATCCTTTCCTACGAAAAACATTAAATACATAGGAATAAAGAGAATATTTATTTATTATTAAATTATATTATAGTTTATTATATAATATAATATAATATATTATATATATTATAAATTATATTAAATGCAGTATGCATTTAAAACCATCAGCAAACATTATATGTAATATGTTAGAAACATTCTCAATAAGATCAGGAATAAAACAAAGATGTCCATTATCACATCTACTATTCAATATTGTATTAGAATTGTTTAGCTTTGGTGATAAGGGAACAAAACAAATTGAAGGAATCTGAATAATGAAGAGATAAAAATATTACTCTTTGCAGATGATATGATGGTATACTTAGAAAATTAACTAAAAAACTAGGTGAAATGATTAACAATTTTAACATACAGGATTCAAAATAAACCACATAAATCATTAGCATCTATATATTACTAGCAAAGTCCAGTAGCAAGAGTTAGAGAAATTTCATTTAAAATAATTGTAGAAAATAGAAAATATTTGGGAGTCTACCTGCCAAGACAAACCTAAGAACAATATGAACATAGTTATAACACACTTTTCACACAAATAAATTTAGATCTAAATAATTGGGGAAAATATCATGGGTAGGATGAATTTAATAAAATTGAAAATTCTATCTAATTTAATCTATTCAATGCCATACCAATCAAACTATCAAAAAATATTTTATAAAGCTAGAAAGAGTAATTCATCTAGAAGAACAAAAGGTCAAAAATATCAAGGGAATCAATGAAAAAAATTGTGAAAGAAGGTGGTGTAGCCAAACCAGATCTCAAACTTATAAAGTAATAATTACCCAAACATTCTGGTACTGGCTAAGAAATAGAGTTGTCGATTAGTGGAATAGATTGGGTACAAATTATATTATAGCAAATGACCATAGTAATCTAATATATGATAAACCCAAAGATCCAAGTTTTGGGAACAAAAACTGGTAATATGACGGAAAACAGTGTAACAGAAACTAAGTATTCTCTCTCTCTTTCTCTCTCCCTCCCTCCTTCCCTCTCTTCATCTCCCTGTCCTTCTCCCTGTCTGTCTGTCTGTCTCTCTCTCTCTCTCTCTCTCCTTCATCCTCTCCCTCTCCTTGTCACTCTTCCTGTCCTCTTCCCCCCTCCCTTTCCCCTTCTTCCTTTTCTTTCTCTCCCCTCACCGCTTCTCTGCCTCCCTCCCTCCCTCCTCATAGTGCCTTCCCTCTTCTCTTCCTAACTCTGGTTAGTCTAACTATATGGTCTCTCAACTCTATTTCATATTTACCAATCCTGGTATCTATTGTATTCCTTCATTTTGTTTGCGACATCCTCCCCTAAATAAACCTTCCTTTTCCCGAAAAGAATTGGCATTGTGAATCTGGCATATGTTTATTTTAAACTAGGAATTGCTACTCTACCCCATCATCACCTTAAGAACTCCTGCATAAGGGAATAAGAAAAACTGAAGTTAGATTTTTGTTGATTTCCATACAAGAATTTCTGCCTTCTCCAAAGAAAGCTTTTCTTGGAATCTTGAGGCTAAGAGAGTTACATTTTAAAATATAGATGATATTTTTTTAAAAAGTAGACATCAATTTTTTTTTAAAAAATGGAAGCAAATGAACTTTTAAGTTTTTAAAAAATGTTTTTGTTAAAAAAAAAACAGAAAAGGAATACAAAACAAAATAAAATAAAAGACAACATTGTCTCATATGCCCAACAGAACAGCAGGGAAGATTCAAAATATATAGCAACAAATTACTAGTTAAAGAAAGTGTGTGTGTGTGTGTGTGTGTGTGTGTGTGTGTGTATGTATGTATTACGAGAAGAAATTATTTTCATGAATGTCCATCTTTACTTCTTTGTAAATTGTTTTTTTGTTCTCTACTGAGCACTTTTTTTTACTTTATTCTTTTTTTCTTCCTTTCATCCTCCCTAGCATCCCCAAGTAGAATATAGTTAAGAAAGGACATATTTATATATACATATGTAGATATATACATACAGTATATACATACATCCTGCTTCCCAGCCCACCTGCACATATGTATATCTTTCCTATCCTTGCTAACTCTTTGTTTAAATTCTGTTCCTTAACTTGCCTATTACTTAACCTCCCCCCACCCATGGATCCTTCCCCTGTTTTTTCCCCCACCCTTTGCTTCTCATCCACCCATCCCTCCCATCTTATTTCTTTTTAGGTTTTGGAGAGTGCTATACACTTAATGGTATATGTATAGTATTACCTATTTAAACCATTCCCGATGTGAGTAAGTTTTCAGAACTACAAGCCCTCCACTTCCTCTAATGCCTTGTGTCTCTTCTTGCTCTGTACCTCGTTTGTATAACATGATTACTATTTTTACCTTAACTCTGCCCTATTCTTTTTTTTTTTTTGAGCTACTCTATTGTTGATATCAATCTTAAACATATGGTATATACTTCCCATGTTAAAAAAAAACAATTTGTCAATGTTGAGTTCCTTAAAATTGATCTTTGATATTGGCTCTTATGTATTAAATTTTCTATTAAGTTTGGGTTTGGTTGATTAAAAAGTCCTGAAAATCTGCAAGTTTGTTGAATATCCATTTTTTCCATATTCAATATTATAGATAATTTTGTCAGATATGATATTTTTGGCCACAGACCTAGTTTGCTTTTTTGTTTTTTTGTTTTTTTTTTTGTTGGTAGGTGTGATTCTAGAATCTCTGGTCTTTTATTGTGGCTGCTGATAAGTCCTGTACAATTCTAATTGTAGTTCCAGTGTATTTGAATTACTTTTTTCTTGTTGCAAAATTTTCTCTTTGATCTGGAGGTTTTAAAATTTAGCATTAATATTCCTATATGTTTTCCATACAGGATCTTTTTGAGATGGTGATTGGTAGATTTTTTTCTATTTCTACTTTCTCCTTATGTTCTATCACTCCAGGACAATTTTCTTAGATTATTTCTTGCATTATTGTATCAGGGTTCTTTTTTTGGTCACAACTTTCAGGCAATTCAATTATTCTTATATTTTTTCCTCTTGATCTATTCTCCAGATTGGTTATTTTTCTTATAAGATGTTTCACATTCTATTCTATTTTTTTATTCTTTATAATCTGTTTTGTTATTTCTTGGTCTGTAATAGCTTCACTGAATTCCTCTTGCCCAATTATAATTTTGTTGGTTATAATAGTTGATTAACTTTTTTCCCCATAATCTTGTTTTTCTTGGATGGTTCTTCTTCTTCTTCTTCTTTCTTCTTCTTTCTTCTTCTTCTTCTTCTTCTTCTTCTTCTTCTTCTTCTTCTTCTTTCTTCTTCTTTCTTCTTCTTTCTTCTTCCTCAATGTCTCTCATTTGATTTTTCCCTTCTGAGGCAATTGGGGTTAAGTGAATTGCCCAGGGTCACATAGCTATATCTGAGGCCAGATTTGAACTCAGGTACTCCTGACTTCAGGGCTGGTGCTCTACCCATTGTACCACTAGCTTCCCCTCTCATTTGATTTATAAAATATTTTGAGTTCTTCTATAAATTTTCTCTGGGTAGGGAGCCATTTCATATTACTCTTTGGGCTAAGAGTCTTTTTTTTTTACTTCATTGTCCTCTGAAGATGAATTCCAGTCTTTGCTCCCATAATTAGTTTCTAAGATGGGTACAATGGGCTCTAGAACTCTGGAGGAATATACTTGAGGCAACGATTCTTACAAGGTGATAACTCAGTGGAATTGCTAAGACAATGGTTATCTAGTTTAGCATGGTGATTAATAGTTCTCTAAGTTCAAGATGATTGATTTAATCTTACAACAAAAAATGGTTCCCTAGTGACAGAATGATTGGCTTATACTCAGTATGATGAATGAATTCAGTTGTAATAAGAGTATATAAACTGGGGACAAACCTAGCCATGGAAGAGAAGATTTAACCAGCCTCATGGTGGCTCTCCTGCCTTCATCACTTCTCCACTAAGACCAAGGACTCAGACTGGTCCCAAGGTCCTCCAGAGAGCTAGTCTGGACTCTATTTTTTAATTATAGTTTTTTTTATTTTTAAGACACATACATGGGTAATTTTTCAGCATTGACCCTTGCAAAACCTTCTGTTCCAACTTTTCCCCTCCTTTTCCTCACCCCCCTACCCTAGATGGCAGGTAGTCCAATACATGTTAAATATGTTAAAGTATGTGTTAAATGCAATATATGTATACATATTTATACAATTATCTTGCTGAACAAGAAAAATTGGATTTAGAAATAAGGTAAAAATAAACTGAGAAGGAAAACAAAAATGCAAGCAGATAATAACAGGAGTAGAAATGCTATGTTGTGGTCCACACTCATTTCCTATAGTTCTTTCGCTGGGTGTAGCTGGTTCTTCATTACTGAACAATTGGAACTGATTTGGTTAATTTCATTGTTGAAGAGAGCCACGTCCATCAGAATTGATCATCATATAGTATTGTTGTTGAAATGTATAATGAGCTCCTGGTTCTACTCATTTCACTCAGCATCAGTTCATGTAAGTCTCTCCAGACCTCTCTGAAATCATCCTGCTGGTCATTTCTACCAAACAATAATATTCCATAACATTCATATACCACAATTTATTTACCCAGCCATTCTCCAATTGATGGGCATCCATTCAATTTCCAGTTTTTAGCCACTACAAAAATGGCTGCCACAAACATTTTTGCACATACAGGTCCTTTTCCCTTCTTTAAGATCTCTTTGGGATATAATCCCAGTAGTAACACTGCTGGATCAACAAGTATGCACAATTTGATAACTTTTTGAGCATAGTTCCAAATTGCTCTCCAGAATGGTTGGATTCATTCACAACTCCACCAACAATGCATGAGTGTCCCAGTTTTCCTGCATCCCCTCCAACATTCATCATTCATCTTTTCCTGTCATCCTAGCCAATCTCAGAGATGTGTAGTGGTATCTCAGAGTTGTCTTAATTTGCATTTCTCTGATCAATAATGATTTGGAGCATCTTTTCATATGGCTAGAAATAGTTTTAATTTCTTCATCTGAAAATTGTCTGTTCATATCCTTTGACCCTTCATCAATTGGAGAATAGCTTGATTTCTTATAGATTAGAACCAGTTCTCTATATAGTTTGAAACTGAGGACTTTATCAGAAACTTTGACTGTAAAACTGTTTTCCCAGTTTATTGCTTCCCTTCTAATCTTGTCTGCATTTGTTTTGTTTGTATGAAAACTTTTTAACTTGATATAATCAAATTTTTTTATTTTGTGATCAGTAATGATCTCTGGTTCTTCTTTAGTCATAAATTCTTTCCTTTTCCACAGGTCTGAGAGATAAACTATCCTATGTTCTTCTAATTTATTTATAATCTCATTCTTTATGCCTAGGTCATGAACCCATTTTGACCTTTCTTGGTTGGACTCTATATTTTAATCCACCCTGGTGTGGGGGCTCTAGAACACAACAGTACATTTTGTCACCCCAACTTGAGGGCTCTAGAAAGCAGGACATTACATTGAGATGTGCAGACTTCTGACTGGCTGATTGGTTGAGACTGCTGACACAGACTGGGAGACTGAAGGAGACAATAAAGACTTTGGACTTTATCCCTGACTATTCTCATGGTGATTATTCTGCTGAAACCAAGGCTGGTCCTGAGACCTCCAGAAAGCTAGTCAGAACTTTACAGATGGGGTTCTTTTTTCATTGCCCATTCATTTTTCCCCCAGTAAGAGGTATCAGTGTAAGCACCTCTAATTGGGGGATGGGAGGATGGTGTCTCAAGCTTTCTTTTAGCTCTCCTCTGTGACCTGGAACTCCAAATCAAGAGCTTCATTCTCCAGCAAGTGCCAGCAGCCAGCAGCATTCGTACTTCCACAATTCTGCACTCATGGGTAGGCTGGTTCTTTCTCACCCAGGGCTGAATTTGGCATTCCTAATTATCTGAGGTTCACTCAGTCTCTCCCGACTCAGACTCCAAATAGTCCAGGAAGTGAAAGTTTTTGAGGTTCCTGTTGAGGCTCCAGCCACATCCAGCTAGCACCTGGGATTCCTATTTGGGGTTTCTGTGGAGCTACCCCAGAGCTGTTTGTATAGGTGTTAATCCCTAGCCTGGAGTCTTTCTTCACATCTTCTTGGGTTATACCAAGGAGGACCCCTGTTCTACCCAAAATCTTCATTTTTCACCATTCTGTGTTCATCCTGAGGTGCAAATTTGTTCCATTTGTGGGGGAAAGCTGGAGAGCTTGAAATTTACAGACCTATTCCACCATTTTCCCAGAAGCCTCTTCACTTTTAAGATTTAAAAAAAATAAGTATGGCAGAAAATGATCTGGGATAAATCAAGGATTTTGGATGATCCCAGATTAGAAATTATAGATGATGGAAACTATAGCCAGGTAGCATCTGTAATCTAGAAGAGTATATGGGGAGGATGAGGGGCTAAAGACTATGTATCTGGCTAAATTGTATCCAGCACTGGCTGTATAACAGTATCAGACAACCAGGTTGTTCAGTGGATAAGAGTGTTGATCCTGGAGTCAGGAAAATCTGAATTTAGATCCAACCATGTGACCTTAGCCACATTGTATGATCTTAACCAAGTCATTTAACTCTGTTTGCCTCGGTTTTCTTAACTGTAAAGTGGGAATTAAAAAAAAAACATTTATACAGGATTTAATTATCATAGTAGGGTCTCTATAAATGCTTTTTATCTCCATTCCATCTGACTCTGAGATTTTAAGACCAACTGAGAAGACCTGTTGAAAGCTACCAAAAAAAACTTTGCTAGAAAAATATTGGCATTTTTTTCTAATTTTTTTTTCTTTTAAAAAAATCTTCTAATATTGGAAACTGAGGAGATGTCCTATCAAGACTAAACAAGCCATGGTATATGAATATATAGAGTACTCTTGTGCAATAAGAAATGATAAACAGGCAGATATCAGAAAAACCAGGAAAGACTTATATGAACTGATGCAAAGTGAAGTGAGAAGAATGAGGAAAATATTTTATTTCGAATAAACAACATTTTGTAAGGATAAATGACTTAACTCACCTCAGCAATACTACAATAATCTAAGACAAAAGTACAAAGGCCTCATAAAGAAAAATTCTGTCCACATTCAGATGAGGAACTGATTATCTCGGAATGCAGATGAAAGCAAATTTTTTCACTTACTTTATTCTTTTTTGTGTTTTTTTTTATGTTTCTTCTTTGACAACTGTGACTAATATGGAAAAATGTTTTGCATGATAGCATATGTATAAAGTATATTAAATTACCTACCATTTTCAGAAGAAGGGAGGAGAGAAAAGGAGAGAGAAAATTTTGGAGCCTAAAATCTTATAAAAATGAATGATAAAAATTGTCTTGACATATAATTGGGTTAAAAATTAAAATATTAAAAACTCTTTAAAAATTAATCTTTATTATATGGGATGGTTCTGGGAAGAAGAGGAAAAATAGAGTGTTTCTAAGGAAAAGTTATTATTATTGTTTAGTCATTTTAGTCATTTTCAACTTTTTGTGACTCCCATTTGGGATTTTCTTGGCAAAGATGCCAGAATATTTTCCATTTCTATCTCCAACTTATTTTATTAATAAGGAAACTGAGGCAAACAGGGTTAAGCAACTTGCCTAGGGTCAAACAGCTAGTAAGTATTTGAGACCATATGTAAACTTAGTTAAATTGCTTTTCTATGTGTGTGGCCCTGCAATATGTACACCCTGGAATATTATATGAGTTTTTGTTAACCTGTGAAACTAGTTTGACTGGCACATCCCAGTACCATTTTCAGTCTCTTAATGGAATGGTACTGTTAGGGTTAGAATTCCTATTTCCCTTTTTCTTGTTTCTCTTGCCTAGTCCTCATTCTTTCTTAGATAATTTAGAAAATTTCTTAACTTTGCTGGTCTTATAATTAATTAATAGGACAATCTCCTATTATCATTATGTAAAAAAATATATTCAGTTTGAACCCAGAGGTGTTCAAATGGAATAAAGAGATACACCTCTCCCATACTACCTACTATAAATATGGAGACAGCATACATAGACATCTCTGCTTGCTGTTACTTTTCTCCTCATCTTTCTCTATAGAGAAATTTGTGAAAGCTATCTCTATTCATTAGTATTCTTTAATTCCTCTGTTTTCTATATGGAGAGGGAGGAGCAGGATGGTAGCAAATCTCTACAAGTTTTACTGGGAGTTTCACTCATCAGAATCAGTTTGAGGTCTTTACAATATGAAGTACCTATGCTTAATGAATGTCCTTATCTTCCTATGGTTAAGTAAATCTTTTTTTTTTAATTAACTATCAAATAACTTGTGAGTGCCTAGTTTTGTTCCAATATTAAACCTAAAATACCATGAGACTGGATTGATTCAGGCCCAGGCCAGTACAGGTTTACATATTTATTTTAAGTTATAATATACTGTGTAAGATGTTCATACAAATCTAATTTTTGCTGGACTATTTTCCTGTTTTTCCACCAATTTTTTTTTTTTAGCAAATAAAGAATTCTTTGATATTCAAAGCATATATTCATTTAAATTTATTGTAGCACCTTAGAGTACGATTTTTTCTCTCTGTTGATTTGTCTTCTTTTCCATTACAGTGTGAGTCTTTTTTTGCATATATATGTATATGTGAGTGAGAATGAGTCTAATGCATTTTTCCTATTTTTTCCATTTGGTTTTTATAATTTATTTATTTTTAAAAGCATTATTAATGCTTTTGTTTTTATATTACAGCAATGCCTTGATCCTCCTCCTTAGACTGAATCCTTCCTTATGATAAAGAAAACCAATATTAAGTAAAAGCACTTTAAACAGTGGTTATCTAACATGTCAGATAACCACTTGACATATTGATATATAATATAATATATGCATAAAATATAAAATAAAGAACAGAAATCCATTTGATTACATTAGACAATTTACAGCTACTATTTAATTTCTTTGCATGGGAATATTCTAACTTAAAAATGCTAGTAAGAATAGATGCACAAAATTTAAAGGAGATTGAAGGAAATTATAGTTTTTTAGGGTTGGTTTGGTATCATATCTTTAGAAATGGGACGTGAGAGGTCACAATAATACAATCCCCTTATTTTACAGATGGAGATCAGAGACTCAGAGAAGTAAAATAATTTATTCAGATTCAAAAAATAGAAATTGGCAGAATTCAGACATGAATTGAGGTTCTTTGGGTCCAAATCTAGTACTCTCTACTCTACCAAGCTGCCTTCTCTAAGTATATGGCCTGGAAGACTTCAACCCTAGTGGTTCTCACACAAGACTTAGCAAATAGTATATGCAAAACTCTGAGGGAAGCTGTCCAGAAAGCTGTTAAGTCTCTAGGATGCTGCCCTAGAAGAGAGAAAGCAAACATCCTGTCACAATACTTATATCATTAAAGTGCCAAGTTTAATGGTGCCATATTCCTTTTCTTCCAATATCCTTGACCAGAGAGGAGAAAGAAAAGAAGGAAGGAAGGAAAGAAGGAAAGAAGGAAAGAAAGAAAGAAAGAAAGAAAGAAAGAAAGAAAGAAAGAAAGAAAGAAAGAAAGAAAGAAAGAGAGAGAGAGAAAGAAAGAAAGAGAGAAAGAAAGAGAGAAAGAGAGAAAGAAAGAAAGAAAGAAAGAGAGAAAGAAAGAAAGAAAGAAAGAAAGAAAGAAAGAAAGAAAGAAAGAAAGAAAGAAAGGAAGGAAGGAAGGAGAGAGAGAGGGAGGAAGGAAGGAAGGAAGGAAGGAAAGAAGGAGGAAGGAAGGAAGGAAGAAAGAAGGAAGGAAGGAAGGAAAGTAGAAAGAAGGAAGGAAGGAAGGAAGGAAGGAAGGAAGGAAGGAAGGAAGGAAGGAAGGAAGGAAAGAATGAAGGAAGAAAGAAAGAAGAAAATCTGAAGGCAAACTCAGTTGTACCCACAATTCAGATAAATTATACTAGACTGTAATTAATCATATAGTTCTGATCATTACTTATTCTATTCTGTCGTTATTATATATAGTGAAATGCATTATATGTGGTAAACAAGTCATTAGCCCCATGGTCATGCATTTACCATAATGCTCATAAAAGGGAAGAAGAGCCAGGACAAATGCAGAGTACTGCAGACTCCCAGCCTCCTCCTTCTCTTTCAGGTACTTCCTCTGTTATGGTGCTGACATTTACAGTCACAGTCACCAGAACCACTTCCTCTCCTCCTGTGCCTTAGTACTTTGAGAACACAAGTTGGTTTCTGACTACTAAGCAAGGTCATCTTCTCAAAGAATTGAGCTTGATGGGAGGAAAAAAGTTTGAAACTAAGGAATGAGTCAATTAATTGATAAAAATAAAAAATGATTACACATTGGAAAAGTTGAAAAAAGATGGAAATAGTATTAGAGGGGCTTCAAAAAGACAGGCACATTAATACCCGTTGATGGAGCTGTGACTTTGATCTATTTATTGTGGAAAACAATTTGAAATTCTGATAATAAAGTACTCAATCCACACTTTTTTTTTTCTTTCCCTGAGGCAATTGGGGTTAAGTGACTTGCCCAGGGTCACACAGCTAGGAAGTGTTAAGTGTCTGAGACCAGATTTGAAGTCAGGTCCTCCTGTATTCAGGGCTGGTGCTCTACCTACTGTACCACCTACCTACCCAGTATCCATACTTCTTGAACCAGAAATCCCATTACTAGCATGTATAATATATATCAAAGATAGAAAGGTCCAAATATACCAAAATATTAATAGCAACAACATTTTATATAAGTGCATACCTGGAGAGGAAAGTAGTTTTAATAATTTAGGGAATGATTACACATATGAATATGGTCTCATACATGGTACAAGCAAACAGAACAGTATCGCATCATTTCTTTCCTCCCCTTCCCATCCTGTCCACATGGGGTATCCTACTCTTATCGACAAATGTTCTTTTTTAATTTTATTTATTTTTATTATAGCTTTTTATTTACAATATATATGCATGGGTAATTTTTCAGCATTGACAATTGCAAAACCATTTGTTCCAACTTTTCTCTTCCTTCTCCCCACCCCCAGATGGCAGGTAGACCAATACATGTTAAATATGTTAAAGCATAAGTTAAATACAATATATATATATATATATATATATATATATACACATGTCCATACAGTTATTTTGCTGCACAAAAAGAATCGGACTTTGAAATAGTGTAAAATTAACCTGTGAAGGAAATAAAAAATATAGGCAGACAAAAATAGAGGGACTGGGAATTCTATGTGGTGGTTCATACTCATTTCCCAGAGTTCTTTCACTGGGTGTAGCTGGTTCAATTCATTACTGCTCTATTGGAACTGATTTGGTTCACTTCATTGTTGAAGAGAGCCATGTCCATCACAATTGATCATCATATAGTATTGTTGTTGAAGTATATAATGACCTCCTGGTCCTGCTCATTTCACTCAGCATCACTTCATACAAATCTCTCCAGGCCTTTCTGAAATCATTCTACTGGTCATTTCTTTTTCTTTTTTTTTAAATAGTTTTTTTTTTATTTACAAGTTATATGCATGGGTAAATTTACAGCATTGACAATTGCCAAACCTTTTGTTCCAATTTTTCCTCTCCTTCCCCCTACCCCCTCCCCTAGATGGCAGGATGATCAATACATGTTAAATATGTTAAAGTATAAATTAAATACAAAATAAATATACATGCCCAAACCATTATTTCGCTGTACAAAAAGAATTGGACTCTGAAATAGTGTACAATTAGCATGTGAAGGAAATAAAAAATGTAGGCAGACAAAAATAGAGGGACTGGGAATTCTATGTGGTGGTTCATACTCATTTCCCAGAGTTCTTTCACTGGGTGTAGCTGGTTCAATTCATTACTGCTCTATTGGAACTGATTTGGTTCACCTCATTGTTGAAGAGAGCCATGTCCATCAGAATTGATCATCATATAGTATTGTTGTTGAAGTATATAATGACCTCCTGGTCCTGCTCATTTCACTCAGCATCAGTTCATATAAGTCTCTCCAGGCCTTTCTGAAATCATCCTGTTGGTCATTTCTTACTGAAAAATGATATTCTATAACATTCATATACCACAATTTATTCAACCATTCTCCAATTGATGGACATCCATTCAGTTTCCAATTTCTGGCCACTACAAAGAGGGCTGCCACAAACATTCTTGCACATACAGGTTCCTTTCCATTCTTTGAGATCTTTTTGGGATATAAGCCCAGTAGAAACACTGCTGGATCAAAGGGTATGCACAGTTTGATAACTTTTTGAGCATAGTTCCAAATTGCTCTCCAGAATGGTTTGATTTGTTCACAGTCCCACCAACAATGCATCAGTGTCCCAGTTTTCCCACATCCCCTCCAACATTCCGCATTATCTTTCCTTGTCATTCTAGCCAATCTGACAGGTGTGTAGTGGTATCTCAGAGTTGTCTCAATTTGCATTTATCTCATTAATAATGACTTGGAGCATCTTTTCATTTGACTAGAAATAGTTTCAATTTATTCGTCTGAGAATTGTCTGTTCATATCCTTTGACCATTTATCAATAGGAGAATAGCTTGATTTCTTATAAATTAGAGTCACTTCTCTATATATTTTGGAAATGAGGCCTTTATCAGAACCTTTGACTGTAAAAAATGTTTTCCCAGTTTTTTGCCTCCCTTCCAATCTTGTCTGCATTTGTTTTGTTTGTACAAAAGCTTTTCAATTTAATATAATCAAAATTTTCTATTTTGTGATCAATAATGATCTCTAGTTCTTCTTTGGACATAACTTCCTTCCTCCTTCTCAGGTTTGAGAGGTAAACTATCCTATGTTCTTCTAATTTATTTATAATCTCATTCTTTATGCCTAGGTCATGAATCCATTTTGACTTTATCTTGGTGTATGGTGTTAAGTGTGGGTCAATGCCTAGTTTCTGCCATACTAATTTCCAATTTTCCCAGCAGTTTTTGTCAGACAGTGAGAAAAGCTGGGGTCTTTGGGTTTGTCAAACACTAGATTATTAAAATTATTGACTATTTTGTCCTTTGGACCTAACCTATTCCATTGATCAGCTAGTCTGTTTCTTAACCAATACTAAATGGTTTTGGTAACTACTGCTTTATATTTTAGATCTGCTACAGCTAGGCCACCTTCATTTGATTTTTTTTTCATTAGTTCCCTTGAAATTCTTAACCTTTTGTTTTTCCATATGAACTTTGTTGTTATTTTTTCTAGGTCATTAAAATAGTTTTTTGGGAGTCTGATTGGTATAGCACTAAATAAATAGATTAGGTAGTATTGTCATTTTTATTATATTTGCTCGCCCTAGCATTTAATATTTTTCCAATTGGTTAGATCTGACTTGATTTGTGTGGAAAGTGTTTTATAGTTTTGCTCATATAGTTCCTAATTTTCCCTTGGCTAAATATTTTATACTATCAGTAGTTACTTTAAATGGAATTTCTCTTTGTAACTCTAACTGTTGGTTATGTGGGTTAAACCCTGAGGGTCTTCCTCTGTCATATGTATTTATTTATTTAGATAAAGAATATAGAGAGACATGGAAAGATATATAAATAGATATATAATATACAAATATATGACAAATGAAAAAGATATACATGAGTAAAAATATGATATGGATATATGATATATAAATATATAAGAACATGTAAAATAAAGTAGAAATGGGAAGACAATATATTAATTAACTAATTTTTGTTGTTACAAGGGATAACTTTTTCAGCTGAGATAGGGAAAGATTATTTAGAAAAGGAGATAATATAAAAAGTTCAGTGAGGACTCAATTAAAATTAGATAACATGAATTTGTCTAAGTGGCACAGTTGCAAAGTTTCCTTCATTTCGTCATACAAGAAGAGGTGTTAGTAGAGATGTCAGGGTTGAGAGGCATTATTTTGAGGTTTGACTGTATTATCAGTAGAAGAATAAGAGACAAGGGATTCAAGGTTGAAGGATAGAGTACAGTTGAATTTAGAAACCATCAAAAGCAAGGAACTGGGGCAGCTGGGTGGCATAGTAGATAGAGCACTAGCCCTGAAGTCAGGAGGACCTGAGTTCAAATTTGTTCTCAGACAACTCAAAACTTCCTAGTTGTATGACTCTGGATAAGTCACTTAAACCCAATTGCCTCAGCAAGTTAAAAAAAAAAGAGGGTGCTAAATTTTGACCCCATCTAAAGAGGATTTACTCTTTCTTCTGTAGGCTTTGGATAAAAAAATCTCCTTCACCTCTATCCAGGGATTCTGAATTATGACCAAGACAGCCAAATTAACTTTAAAAAATGTATTTTAATCTATCAAGCCTTTTTCCCCTTTCACTTTTCTTATCTCATTGAACAAAGAAAAACAAAAACAAAACCTTTGTTACAAATAAGCATTTTCAAGCAAAATAAATTCCTATATTGGTCTTTTTTTAAAATGTGTATTTCATTCTCCCTAATTACTTCATCACTCTATCAAGATGTAGGGAGATTCTTTATTGTCAAAGAACCTCTAATTTATTTATGATGTGACCTTTTATATCTAAGTCATGTTCATTTGGAGCTTATTTTGTTATATGATATAAGGTATTGGTCTAAATCTAATATCTTCCAGGCTATTTTTTTCTGTATTTTTTGTCAACTAGTGAGTACTTAGTCCAGTGGTTGGGGTTTTCTGGTTTATCAAACAGTGGGCTACAAAGTTTATTTGCTTCAATATGTTGCATGCCTAATTGGTTCCATTGAAATAGATGTTTTCTTTTTAAAAACCAGATGATGATTACTAATTTGTAGTACAGCTTAATATTCTATACTAACAGACCCTCTTCTTTCATTATTTTCCTTTAAATTCTTGATCATCTGTTTCTCAAAATGAATTTAATTATTATAGCGTTCAAGTTCTATATAGTAATCCTTTGAGCTTAGTAATTGAATAAACCTCAAGTTCTTTTAGTGTCTATTGTAATTCACAATTATGTTGATGTCTGCTTCTATTTTCCTCTTCTATAGCTCCAGAAATTTTCAGAAGTATGGCTGTGAAAGTTGGACTATAAGAAAAGCTGAATAATGCATAATTGATACATTCAAATTGTGGTAGTGGAGAAGACTTTTGAGAGTCCTTTGGACAACAAGGACATCAAATTAGTTAATACTTGAAGAAATTAATTTAAGCTATTCACTTAGGAGGTCAAATGCTGAAACTGAAACTTAAATACTTTGGCCATATGATAAGAAGGCAAAGTCTGTGATGCTGGGAAAGACTGAAGGCAAAAGGAAAAGGGTATGTCAAAGAATGAGATGGAAAAGATAACATCATGGAAACAATGAACATAAACTTAGACTTTGGGATAGTGGAGGGTAGAAGGGCCTGGTGTACTATAGTCCATGGGATCATGAAGAGTCAAACATTATTATCTACAACAAAATATATCTGCATAACTTCTCTAATTTTCATTTGATCTCTCCCTAGATAAGTGGGTTTACTCACTATTTATTATTTGTGTTGGGTCTTTAGTGTAATTAGTGTTTGGTAGGAAAAGGTCAACCTACTAGATATAAATTTGGGGTACCTACCATCTTTAAGGGATAATAACCAGGGAAACTAGTAGTTTTTGACTCTAAAACAATTATTCCAAATAGATCAGAAATATTTAGGGAGACAGATAAATATAATTCTATTCTGGTATCCTTCTTTCAGAAGACACCAAAGCAGCTAGGCTCAAGACCTCTTCTTATTCTCTCTTTAAGACAGGAAATACTGATGTTATTCAAATGAGACTCCACAGAAGAAGTAGAAAGACACCTAGATCAGGCTGATCAAATGAGATAATATTCGTAAAAAGGGCTTACTGTAGTGTCTGACACATAAGCTGCTATATAAGTCAATAACTTTTTTCTTCCTAATCAAAAGGATCTGTGAAAAAAATATATAAATCTAATTCACTAAACCCATCTCTATTTTTACCTATTTATTTTTAACATTCAGCTAAAATATATTTTGAATTCTAAATTCTATACTTCCTTCTCATATCAACTTAGAAGACAAACAACATGATATCCATTATACATGTGAAGTCATGCAAAACATTTCTGTATTGGCCATGTTGCAAAAAGTTTTAAAAATATAAAGCAAGAAACAAAACAATGTGGAAAAAGTATGCTTCAATCTGCATTTAGATAAATTCATTTCTTTAAAAAAATTTCACTTCTTTCCTGCTCAGTGTCCTCCATAGGGGAATACTGAAGATCACACATACACAAATATGTATACATGTGTGTATTTATTTCTCATCAAGCCTCTTGTCTAAAGGTGTAGACATGTCATATAGAACCATATGCCTCACATAGGCAGCACGCCCTTACACTTAGTGAGCAAGGAACCTATCCAGCTTTTCCAGAGGTATTAGTCAGAGCCATGTCACACTCTTTTTTCATTTTGCCTCTAAAACATTCATCTTACCAATTTCACAAGATAAAAAGGATCTTTTTCTTTATTCCATGGAAAGAGGGTTCATCACAAGCCCAGAAGATTTTAGTTACCAGAAACCAGCTTTTTGTATCTGGCCATTTACTCATCCTAGATTCTGTTTCTTGCCCAACCACCTTCTCCATCTTAAAAAAAATAAATTTAATCATGAACTATTGCAAAACAAACTTGGTCTCTATGCAAAATATTCTGAGCAAGCCTAAGTTAGGGCATTTCAATGATTTAGGTTTGATGGTTAAAATGCAATGAGATAAATAATGAAAATAAAACAAAACAAAACCCAGATACTTTACAGGGGAAAAAACAAATTTGAAGTTTAAAAGATATAAAATTGTCTTCCACTCACATAGCACTATAGCATAAAATTCTCCCCTTAAAGAAACAGCCCATTTCACCAATTGAGGGGAGTCACCATCAGATATTGAGTAGAACTATCAAGAGGAAAGGAAAAAGGAAGGAATAATAGTGGTTAGAGCAAGCAAAGGTGAAAGAGAGACATGGAGACAGATGGATGGGGGTTGAATACATAGAATATGATTCCACTCCCAGAAATGCACAAGCATGGTGGCTTGGATGCTCCTTTCTCAGAGTTAGGCTCAACGCCCAGTGAAACTTTAGAAGGATTAGGTAATAGTCAATAATTCTTTATTATTCATGTTTCTTCCATCATTCCTACTGACTTTTCAGCAAAAAAAGAGATTTGTATTGTTGTATCATAAAAAGTCCACATGGGTTGTATAAGCAATAATTTTTTTATTATCCTGAATATTATGTTGCTATAATAGTTGAATTAAGACTTAGTGAGTCCTCTATTTGGCTGGTGAATAGCTCATGAAGATAAATCTTGCTTTTATTCTCTAGCTTCAATTTTGTGAACCTATTATAGACATTTTTGTAAGATCATAGACAAGTTTTCAAAATTCTTAGTTCAACTTCAGGCAACATAATTCAGGAAAGGCCAAGAAAAAAATGGACTAGGATCTGAATGGAAATGCTCCAAATTCATAATATTCCGTGTTTGAATAAGAGCTAGTAAGCTATGTTTTTACAGATATAATTATCAAAGTCTGTTCAATTATTAGCAGAGCCTATATCACCATACTTAAATACAAAAAAGCTTCTGTCATTTACATTTTCAGCTTTTGAGACCCTAGGAAGAAAAAAGGAAAGAATACCTATGGTGTTAGGAACAGCTTGATGTATGGCTAGAAATATAGTCCTTCAAAGGAAGAATTTATCGGGCATATTAGAAACAAATATCTTTATTCCCCTGCTATAAAAATTGAATTGAAGTCCGGAGAGTTCTGAGACCTGCAATTTCTTTATTGCAACTTTCTGATGTAATAAATGCTTGTTAGACTAGATTGAATTAGGGATGAATTTAGGATTTAGAATCCAGATTCATTATCACATTAATTACAGCAATTTCTGACTTCTCTAGGTGAGGCAGTGGTGTTCTATGTCATCTATGAGTCTCTAAAGAACATCTAGGAGATGAGGATAAGGTACAAAGCAGTGAATGATGATGTGGAGAGGGCAGGGCATAATATCATGTGTGCATAAAAGGAGGCAATGACCAGGAAGCACTTGGAAAACTAGACAAACTAGTTTGCATAGGAATCATATGGGGAAGCTAGGATTCTGTATCATCAGCCAGAATAAAGAGTTATTACAACATACTTCACAGGAGATGAATCAAGGAGTGGAGCATTCAATGAATAACAATTATTCTAAAAGTTCTCCAATTGTAGAATCCATTCTTGATTTTATATGGTTGGTAGGTCTTTTCCATTGCAAGATATGAAGGCAGTAAACTCTTTTCAAGATCATTCCCAGAAATGGTAGCAAAATCCAAATTATATTAGGACAACAAACTTGAACTGTTTTGGGAAAAGTTAGCCTGCTCTTTGGCCATCTTTATCTTCAGCTGATATTTAGTGAGCATTTACTATGTGCTAAGTGCTATGAGTATGAAGAGATTTGAAACATTGTCCCTCTCATGGACGAAAATGATGGAAAAATATACCATAGAAAAAGGTACACTTGAAGTACCAAATAAGTGTGCTTATATTTATTTATTTTATTATATCTCATAATTATATATAATATATGTATTATATATATTTAATAATTTTATACTTACATATATATTATTTATTTTATTATAGAGAATGTGTGCTATAAGAATTCTTAGGAAAGACTGAAGATAAAAAAGCATAGTTGGGAATGTGTGCCATGTGTTCAAGGGGTTTGTGTAGGAGGCATATTGGAATCTGAAAATGGTTTCCATGGGAATGACATCCTCTCTTACATTTTGTTTTGTTTTGATTTTGGCCAGGAAAGGTATGCAACACTGGGGAGTATGTGCTGACTTGCTCCTCATAATCCTTTCATCTTTGAGTTCCAGCTCCTACTCCCCTCCATTTCTGTTTACATCAGAGCTATTGTGACAAGTGGTGTGCTTGGCAAACTTTAGAAGCTATGTAAATGAGAATTAATATTTCTATAAATATTTTTATCAACTTCCCCCCATTTTCTATGTAAAGGGGCTGAAATTTTTAAAGGAATATGCCATGAGACTGCTTCCAGATTTTTGTCTTCATTAGAAAAAAAGAGAGCAGATAATGCTATATGAGAATCAGCTTTTTAAAGCAAGGATAGCAATGATGTCCTAGAGAAAAAGAAGACATTATTAACTGATATTATCTATATTTTTGTGTGGAATAGACTTAAAGTCTGTGCTTCCCTATGTTCGCCTTTGCTTCACTAAATTGCTTCACTTGCTTCACTAAATGTGGACATACAACTTTTATTTTCTGAAATACTTAGAACAATTTTTAAAATGTCTATGATTGTGTTTATATTGGGTCAGATCAAATAGATGAAAAGTGATGAGTTCAAACCAACAAACTGATGTTTGGTTTGCATCTCAAAAAATGTTTATCCAAATACATAAATCAAAATTTTACATAATTTAATTATTACTTTTTCATTGAGGTTTTTAAGCAGTACCTGTGATTTTCGTATCTGCACTTCTCTAACTGGACAATTGGAAATGCAGTGTGATGTCACCTACGTTTGGGGCACATTAACAAAAAAGTAGATTGATATTCTTCTTTGTAAGCTGAATCTGAAGTAATAAGAAAGCATGATCTATTGACTCAATGATTTATTGTTTTTATTTAATGAGATTCAATAATCAATATATGAACATATTAGCATCTTGACTTTCTTTGTATTCCTAGCATTTTACACAATGTTAGACACATAGTGAGTAAAAATAAATAACCCAGCATGTCAGTGGGCACCATTGCCACTTATAAATATGCTTAAGCTAATCTTTTTTCCCCCATAATTACTTAGTTTTCAAAGAAAACACCCATTACTACTAAAATTATGAACAGGACCAAAAACAGATCCTTGTTGTCCCAATAATGACATGCACTGGAAGGATGCATTCTCTGCAAAAAAGAAAAGAGAAATTCTGTTAAAAAAAAAAAAAAGGCAGGTAGGGGGAAAGACTTGACCTTGTTAGTCAGGTAACCTATTGAAGAAAACATAATAGCATCAGGACCCAAGATCCAGGAATCTCTTATCTGTATATTCTGTTTTGTAAGACACAAAAAATAGATTCCCAATTAAGTAAAGTATTCAATAGGAGAAGATGAAAATGGCAGGTGCTATTTTGAAGCTGTAAATAGCATTGCCTCAAAGGAAATTATATGTGTTAAATTGAATTTTCTTTCTTTAAAGCCCTTTTCTTCCTATTTTCTTATTACCTTCTCTCTCTGAGGATTCTAATATTAAAATTAATTTTGTTCCTTAGCACTGATTTTATCTATTGTCTTTTACCCTTCTTTTCCTCGATTTCCTGATATTTCAGACAAATAATAACATAATATCATTTCTGAATATAAAAACCAATCAATTGAAAAAGAAAACATTGAACTTACCAACTAATTTGGCTCACAACACTGAAATCTGGGTTCAATTATCAAGGAAATCATATACCTTTATTGAGTTCTAGACTTTGGGATCGATTCTAAGAGACTTTGGAAAAGTTCAATTCTGAGAGTAACTGCTCATTTAACTCAAGAGAAATTGCTAATGCAGAAAAATATCATTTTTCCTATATTACAATGGTTATGAGTCTTGTTGATACTGCCCCACCCCAAAAGATTCTTCTTTATTTCACATTGTTTGAAATAAAATATAGAGAAACTGGAAAAATTGGGGATGGTGCTTGACTTAAATGTTTCCTTTTTTTGGTAAAATTATACTGATATTTTTTTCTGCTTTGCTTTTCTTAGAGGGAAGTGAAGTGTCAGTAAGTTGTGGTTTATTCATCTCCAAATAATTAAACTGGATGAGGGACTGTGGGGGAAAAAGGGCAATATGTATTCTGAATTTGTTCACTGAAAAAAATATTATCTAGAAAGATAGCTTTACATGTATTCTAGCTTTGTGATCATGAACACATCACTCAATCTCTCCTTCAATTAAGCCACTCCCTAAGACTATAAGCTATATATAGTTTCTGGGAGTTTCCTATATAAGTTTCTGAGATTTCCCAGACCAAAAAAAAAAAAAAAAAAGCCCTGAAACTAAATTCCCTAAAACTAAAAATTTCCTTTAAAAATTCCCTAAACTAATGAAATTACAGTTCTGCTTCTCCCTTCACCATCCCACCAAAAAAGTTAATAAGAAATTATAAGCTTGATGATCTTTAAAAAAAACCAAAATATTAGTAGCACAGCCCTGAAGTCAGAAGGACCTGAGTTCAAATGTGATCTCAGACACTTAACACGTCCTAACTGTGTGACCCTAGGCAAGTCACTTAACCCCAATTACCTTAGCCAAAAAAAAAAAAAAAAAAAACTATGGATAAACTTGCAAGAAATAATGAAGAATGAATTAAGCAGAACCAAGAGAATATTTTGTACAGTAACAACAATATTGTTTCAAAGAAGAACTTTGAGTACATAAGTAATTTTGACTACTATAAATACCCAAATTTTGGGAGGATGGAAACTATTGGGGCATTTTTTACTACTATAAAAATCCTACAAAATATATATATAAAAGAAGGATTATTTGCATCCAGAGTAAGAATTGATAAATAGATGCATTTATAGAATGGTTATATACACACACACATATTTGTGCCTAATGATAGCTATTGCTAGACTTGGGGAAGGGGGAACATTAATATAATATAAATAATATAAATCAAATCCTCTAGTGCCAAACACAATTATAATTCAATAGGACAAATCTTTAAATACTTGAATAATGACCCTAAATTTTTTTAAACTAAATAACTGATTATTATATGATATGTGTATATGTATATGTATATTAAATATACACACATATAAATGTATGTACATATATGTTTATTCCAGTACTTAATATGCTAGGATAAGTCCTCACAGGATGAAAAGTTTTCAAATATTATTTTTCTTAACCAGCTTTGTTACATACACACACTTATGTGTGTATATGTATGTGTATACCTGATTATAACCTGTGAAAACATGAAATAGTAATCCATTGCTCCTATCATACTTTCCCAGTAGTTGGGGAAAATTTCTGGCAGATTTGTTGGACTACTAAACAGATTTTACTTTTCTCAATATGAACTGTATAATGCAAAATTCAAGATTCAGATTTTTAGGTCAAGCTAGGGTATTTTATTCATCTTTTGATAGAAATTCATCTTCTCCTTAAAAGTTTCTTTTAAAAACAAAACACCCCAGATCTTGTGAATGATATCAGATTCACTCTGAAATAAATATGATACACAATTGTTGTAGTTCTTAATAGACAATTGTTTTTTCTTTCTTTTAAAATATTTTTTTCTGGTTAAACATGTACATTCATTGTTTTTAAAACACATTTCTTCATGAATCATGTTGAGAGAGAAAAATCAGAATAAAAAGGGAAAATCACAAAGGAGGAAAAAAAAAACAGAAGAAAAAGAAAAAAAAATGAACATAGCATGTGTTGATTTACATTCTATGTCCATAGTTCTCTCTCTGGATGCAGATGGCATTTTCCATCCAAAGTTTATTAGAATTGTTTTGGATTACTGAACCGATGAAATGAACCAAGTCTTTTATAGTTGATTATCACACAATCTTGCTATTGATATGTACAATTTGTTAAAAAAAAAAAATTGGAGTTGAGCAAAAAGTGGTCCTCCAGGGACAATTAGAGAAGATCCCAAGAGAGATAACTCTCCTTGAGAATACCTTAGAACAGTTCATTTTAACATTGTAATTCAATAACTGGGAATAGCTGGGTTGAGAGCCTTAGCCCAAGCCACAGGAACTTTCACTTCCAAGACAATGTGGGTAGTCCAGCATCTGAGTCAGAGAAGATTGGGGGAATCTCTGCAGACAAGGATGCCAGGCCTATCTATACTTCCAGAGAGAGGGTACAAGGAACCAGCATACATTTGGTGAGTGCAGAAGCAGTGGGACTTCTGACTGCAGGCACTTAAAGGAGGACTGAATTCTTGGTTTGGAGTTCCAGGGCAGGGGGGAGAACTGAAGGAGGACCTGAGGCCAAAGGTACCATTCTTCCCACCCCCTCCAGTATTAGAGGTGATTACCCCAACAAGCTCTTATTTATTTTTAATTACTAGGCAAAGGAGAAAGAACCCAGCCACAGAAAATAATTGTGGGAATAGAGAAAACCAGGGTTCATCTTTAGAGGATGATACTAAAGCTTAAAAAAGTAAAAAAACATTCTCTCCTACCACAAACAGTAATATTAAGTAGTTACCCTGCCCCCAAAGAATTCATAGAACTCAAAAATACTTTGAAAATCAAATATGAGAGATTGAAGAAAAACAAAAACAAAAAAGAACAATCCAAGAAAAAGAAGGTCATAAAAAGAAAGTCAACTGACTAGAAAAGAAAATCCAGTCTTAAGGAAAAAATAACTCCTTGAAAACTAGAATTAGTCAAGGGGAAGTCAATAAAGTTATGAGACCAAGAAATAATAAAGCAAAATATAAAGAATTTAAAAAATAGAAGAGAATGTTAGACATAGCATAAGAAAAACAACACATCTAGAAAACAGATTAAGAAGAAAAAACATAAGAATAATTGTACTGTCTAAAAGCTATGATCAAAAAAAGGAATTTTAATATAAAATATAAGAAGTAATTAAAGAAAAATGTCCTAAAGTGTTAGAACAAGAGGGGAAAGTAGAAATAGAAAAATCTACCAATCACCCCCTGAAAGAGAATCTACAAGTAAAACCCACAAGAACATCATTGTCATATTCTGAAAATCCCAGATCAAGGAGAAAATTTTACAAATAATAACAACAACAACAACAACAAAGAATTCAAATATGGCATAGCCACAATTATAATCACACAAGACCTAGCAGTAGCTACATTAAAAAACCACAGTTCTTGAAACATCAAATATCAAAGAGCAAAAGAACTAGGATTGTAGTTAAAAATATCACACCCAGAAAATTGAGCATATTCTTGAATTTAAAAAAATTTCATTGATATTTCTAGACTTTCAGGATTTTGTTGCAAAAACCCTGAATTTAATAGGAAAATTAACATATAAGATCCAAGAGAAATATAAAGTAAACAACAAAAAGTTATTTTAAGGGACTCAATAAAGACATATTTTATATGGAAATATCTAAGATTTTTATTAGTAATTAGTTAGTTTGAAACAAAGACTGGACTAGAGCTGAGTATGATGTGATTCTAAAAAGCAAAACTTTGTAGGAAAAGATAAAAGAGTAATTATATCATATGAATGTGGTTGAAGAGCAAGAATTGACACAGTGCAATTAGATGGAGGAGGAGAACTGGTAGTTCTAGAATCATATATATATGTGTGTGTGTATATATATATCTAGAAGGGTATATAAAAGTCTTCTAAATGTATGAAGAAATAAGGGGAAGGGAATAGGATAAGTTGGGGTACAGAAGGGTATGAAGATTAATAGGAATGGGATAAAAAGGGAGGGAAAGAGTAGGAGGAGAGGATAAGGGAGGGATCTTTGGAGGGGCTGTTAAATAATAGCAAGACAAGGTAGTAGGTAGAAATAAAGCAGAGGATAAGAGATACACATAAACATAACAATGATCAGGAATAGAACTTAGAAAAAGAAAGCAGGACTAGTCATTATTGATCTTAAAGTTAAAGCTAAAATATATTTTGTCAAAAAGAAAAATAGGGAAACCTCACTGTACGCTTATGTTAATCAATATTGTTGATACATAACCTATGAAATGATGAGATAAAAACTGTATTTCACAAATCTTCTGGTGGAATATAGGATAAATTGGGCAGGAAAGAGAGTAAAGGTTAAGTCACTGGTTTGTTGGTTATCATAATAGGTAAAAAGTAAAAAAAAAAATTTCTTAAGCACCTATTATGGGCCAAGTGCTGTGCTGAGCACTTTACAAATATGTCTTTTCATCTTTATAACAATCTTATCATCCCCATTTTATAAATGAGGAAATTGAAACAGAGAGTATGTAGAACTCTTGAATAGAGTCTAAGCCAGTAGTCCAGGTCAGAGTTTACAACTCTCCTGTTCCTCTTGAGAAGCAGGCTCAGGGTTCAGCACATTCTCCATGAGAAATCTTCCTATGATGCTCAAAGCCACTAAGGAAGTAAGGCAAAGAGATGCTGACTTGTATCCCACAAGACAGGGTCCAGGCGTAAAAATATCTCATGTTCCATATAAAGCTGAGTTAGCAATGTTTTTTATCTCCTGCCTGTCCCATGCTTTATTTAGCTCATCCTCCAGCCCGTTCACCCCAAGACTAAACTTCTCAGTGGCGGCTCACTAAACCCTCTGCAACAAGAAAGGTTGAATGATTTCCCAAGGTCATGGCTAGTGTCTAAGGCTAGATTTGAACTCAAGTTTTTCTGATTCCAGACCCAATGCTTTATGCACTGTGCTTAAGCTTAAGCTTAGTGGCTTTCAGTCAAGATAATAGGTATACCTTCAGAAAAAGGGAGATAATAGTCCCACATTACTCTTTATCAGAACTAAGCTAGGAGTACAGAGTTAAGTTCTAGGAACTATAGTTTTAAGAAAGATGTTGAAAAGATAGAGGCTTTTAAGGAGGACAATCAAGAGAGTGAAAATATGAGGACTGTAAATTAGCAGGGCCAAGCACTTGTTAGCCATGACATAGTGGAGATCTCTTTATGGATGATTAGGATTAGCTGGCCACTGAAGGTGCTTCCAATTTTCCAGTTCTGTGATTCTGTGAAGTAATAAGGGGTTGAATAAGATTAATGAAAAAGTAGGAAATAGTAAAGAAGACATAAATATGACAGCTCATGGGGAGAAAGAGTCAATAAGACTTTATGAACAATTGATTATTGACCACAGTAAAGATAAAAGACAATAGGGAGTCAAAGTTGCTTCTGAATTTGTGAATTTGAACAAAGAGACCATGGCTGCCTGTAATATTGTCCAAAATAAATGCTATCAGTTCCTTTAACTTCAAATGCCATCAATATCTTTCATTATCCTAGGAGTTCTCCTTCAGGTTTATTAATAAACTATGGTGTCTAGAACTGTATCCAGTACTCCAGCTATGGTCTGACAAAAATAGAACACAGAGGCAATTCAACTTTCTTATTCCCAGAATCCATATCTCTATTAGTTTGGGGGACTACTATATTGTACTACCAACTCATGCTGAGGTTATTCCCACTAAAATTCCAAATCCTTTTTAGATGGTGCTATCTAACCATTCCTCCCATATTTTATACTTGGAAATTGATTTTTTTCTACCAAGTGTAAGGTTTTATATTTATCCTTATTTTGTCTCATTAGATTCAGCCCCAGATCATTTTGGATTCTGACTATCCTCCAATTTATTAGTTTTTCCCTTATATTTTTGTCTCTTCTCACAGCTAGAAGGGCATATCAACCCTTCATTTAGCCAAGTCATTGATTAAAAAAAATTTTTAGATGCATAGAGCCAGTAAATCCCTAGGTCATACATCTGGAAACTTCTTTCCAAATTCACAGTGAATCATTAATAATTGTTCTTTGATCTCAGTCATTCAACCATTTAATTAGTCTATAACTTTCCAACTTTTTCATAAGAATTTATGAATTTCAAAAGAATTTATAGAAAACCATATGTAGTTTTACATAGATTTTGGCAATGTATTAAAAAAAACACATATGTATATCAATGCATATGTGTGTGTATATGTATGTGTGTTTTGTTTTTTTCAAAAATGTAAATGATATTAGTTTGGGATGGCCTGCTTTTTATATTTATTAATCTCTTATGTTTATATATATAGCCTTTACATATTACCAAATATATTCCCTTAACAAAGAGCTTTCTTTCTTTCCCCTCAATTTTATTTTAAGTTTAAATTTTCTCTCTTTCTCTTCCATTGAGAAAACCCTTTACAACTATGTATAGTCATATAAAGTTTTGCATTAGCTATATCATGGTGTGGGGGAAGATGAAAAAGAAAGAAAAAAATACGCTTCAATCTGTACTCTGAGTTCATCAGCTTTCCATGTGGAAGTAAATTGAGTCTTTTAGAAGATTATGTTGTTCAGTTACAAAGTCTTTTACTTACTGCACTTATCATCTAATTCTGCTTACTTCAGATCAGTTCATAAAAGTTTTCTCAGGCTTTATTGAAACTATCCCTTTCATTATTTCTTACAGCACAATAGTATTCCATCACAATAATATAACTTGGGGGCAGCTAGATGGTGCAGTGGATAGAACACCATCTCTGGAGTCAGGAAGACCCAATTTCAAATCCAGCCTCAGACACTTACTACTTCCTAGCTGTGTGACCAAGACACTTAACCTCAATTGCCTTGTGCAAAAAAACAAACAAACAAACAACAACAACAACAACAACAAAAACAATCCCAATAATATAATTTGTTCAGTCATTTCCCAATTGATGGTCATCACTCAATTTCCACTATGTCACAACTAAAGAGTTGCTACAAATATTTGTATATTTATATATATATTTTTTTTTCTTTTTGCTTAATCTATTTGGGGTATAAACCTCATAGTATTTTACAATATCAAAGATGTCCATAGTTTAATAGCTTGAGGATTTTATTGCTTTCCACAGTGATTAGACTATTTTACAACTCCATCTACTGTACATTAATGTACCTATTTTTCCCCACATCCCCTCCAAAATTTGTTATTTTTCTTTTCTATTATCTTAGTCGATCTTAAGGATGTGAGGTGGAACCTCACAGTTATTTTAATTTGTTATTTCCTTGATAATTAGAGATTTAGAACATTTTTTCCCTTACTATAAACAACTTTATTGTATTTTTTTTCTCTTGGAAGCTCCCTATCCATATTCCTTGACCAATTTATTATCTGGGGAATGTATCTTATTTTTATAAATTTGTCTCAGTTCCTCATTTCAGAAATGAGATCTTTAGCAAAGAAACATGCTGCAAAGATTCTTTCTTTTAGTTGCATTGGTTTTGTTTGTGCCCGGCCCTTTGATGGTATAGTCCCCTTTAACCCTTTACATTTTTCTGGGTTTCACACTTAGGTGTGGTCCTCAATAGTTCCCCCTTTTTTATTTTATGGGAACATGATTAATAGGATCAGTAAGTTTGTAACAGCACTGTCAAAGTCTTTTCCACCCTATTCCTCTGGATGGTCACTGCTGGTAATAATCTATCATGGACCAAAACTTTAAATCTCCTGGTTTGGCCCTTTGATGTGTTGGCCCATTTTAATTACCCTGACTGAAGAAGTTTTACTGGGTATCTTCTACCTTTCCCTCCCCACGAGTTACCAAAGGAATTCTCCTGGGAGGATCCTACTCACAAACAGCTCTCCAGTGTTGCTGCTTCTTTGTTCTTGTGTTTTTATGCCCTATGTTGGGCATCATTTGTTATGGGAGCCACCTGCTAGTGGCTGCTTCCTTTCATGCGAGAGGATGATAATGATACAAGGAGACTGAGGGGCAGTTGCATTCGTTGACCTCTCTCCTCTTCTCTCTTGCCTCTGATTTATTTCATTCCCAATTGATGAACAACATCTGTGTAATTCTGTTCTCAATATCAGTTGTATTATGATTCACAGCTGGGATGGTTTCAGAGAACCAACCTGACCTCTTGATGGTACAAACCCTTTTATAGACTTTTGGATTTCACTCTTAGGCATGGTCCTCAACAAATGACTCCTCCATCCTTTCTTTTGTTAAGAAATCTTGATCTGTTTTACTGATATTTTTGTCAGATAATATTCATTTTGAGTTTATTAAGTATATAGTGTAAAATGTCATTAAATTTCTTATAATACCTACTACATACTCCTTTTTCTAGATAATCAATAACAATTTTTTGAACGATTTATTCTAGAATTTTTCCAATAATCAGAACAAAACCTATAGTTTGCATATTCCTTCCTCCTCTTCTTTCTGTTCGATTAAATACTCTATTCCACACCTGATTATTGGTTTTCTTTGGATACTTTTTAAAAACTTTCTTCCTTGATGAGGAAAACCCTAGACTTCAAACCAAATCCATTTCTATAATTAGCTACTCCAACTAGCAACTATCCCCAGAACAGCTGGAATGGGACTGATAAGCCATGAATGGAAGTTTTGAAGAGCTTCCTTCCTTTACTGAGAATTCAGGCAATCACAGAAATATATGCCAGGCACACAATTATATGGTTGGGTACAGAAATGAGATGGTATATACCCTGCATCCTTATAAGTCCTGGCAACATTTGCTTCAGTGTTAGACCAGAGAAAAGACATTGTCCTTGGCAAAGTGAACAGAAGCCAAATAAGAAGTAAAGCAGCTCTTCCTTATTTTTGTTCTCAACTATCTTCTCATTCATTACAAGCAACATTCCTACTTTTTCTGTTACCCTCCTTTTCTCCCCAACATAGCTAAATAGATCTTTTATTATTATTATTATTATTATTATTATTATTATTATTATTATTAGCTCTCCTTGTAAGGCTGAGTTCATTCTAATCTTTAGTGCTCTTGACACTTCTTTATAGGACCTTATCAGGCTTTCATATTCATCTTTCATGAATTGTCCATATTAACATCTTCTGCATATATTGAAATTTCTCAGTCCACTCCATCCCTTATCTTTTAGACAGATAACTATATGTATTTATGTAGAATTATAGGATGATTATATAGGATATAATTCTGTTATTATAGAAAGAATGGATAGAAAAATATGAATAAGGATTTAATATTTTGGTATTTCAATATAATTGGTTTCCTTTGCACTCTTATGTATTTTATGTATTTAAAAACATTATTTGAGGAGTCCAAATGTTTCCCTAGACTGCCACAAGGGTCCAAGGTTAACACCCCCTGCTCTAAACTGACACAGGCTATTTTCTAAGAGAACAGGGTTAGGGTGAGCAGCAAAGATCTCACGTTGTACAATATCCAGAATTTTTTCTTTGGGTCTGACGATAGCTTTTATTTGCATCTGCTCACATCTTTCGCCATCACCTCTTGACATTTTGCATCACAAATTGTGCAATAAGCTTTTCCACAAGAAGAGAACTTTGACTTTTGAAGTTGTGTTGAGAGGTCCTGATGATCCCTGCTTTAAAAAAAATTCTTCCTAGAAAATATTTAAGTAGTGTTGTGTTTCCATTGTCCAAATTCCATATATTCTAATAATCAAAATTAGGCTGAATTGCCTTCTGCATACATATATAAGTATTTGGATTTGAACAGTTTTCTATGTAGCCTTTGAAGTTGGAGCCATAGATTGCACAGTTTCCTTTTTGCACCAAAACCATAGAAAGTCTAGAAGAAAAAGAGAAAGAGAGAGGTTAAATTTATGCCTGCTGATTAAACAGGAATACTAAATCATCTGCACTGAATTATTTCAAGAAACTCCAGGAGCAAATATGTCTTTGCTTATGAATATTTGTTTACAAATACATAAACTGGAGACTAGGAATCTTTAAAAGAATGAACGTAGGCATCACTATTACTTCTCTGGGTCCTTATTTTCTTATCTATAAAATTAGGAAGCAGAACTAGATGAACTCTAACGTTATCTACATTTGGGATCTTATGATTCCACATCATGCTAATAGCACAATGTGCTAGGTACAGAATTGTTATTTCAGTAAATGCCTGATTTGATGGAAGATAAAATTTAATCTTCTCACTTCCATTCTGATTTTCTCATTACAAATGGTTTTATATGATTTGGCTGGAAGTTTTGGAGTGACTTCTACGTATCATAAATAGTGTTAGTTATTGGGTCAGAAAGTAAGGAATGAACTACTCAAGAAATAGTGATGCTCTCACTCTAAAATTAAATAACATAAGAGGTCAATATTCTGGCTAGTTATTCCCCTAAGAAAGTGGGAAGGTAAAATTTAAAAACTAAGCTTAGGGGGTGGATAGATCACTGGCCCTGGAGTCAGATGGACCTGAGTTTAAATCTGGTCTCTGACTCTTGATACTAGATATGTTACTCTGGGCAAGTCATGTAATCCCAATTGCCTCAAAACAAACAAACAAAACCCCTAAGCTAGGAACCAAATATTAAAATCCAGTAAAAACCAAATAGAAAGAAACATAGTTTAAAGTCAATAAATGAAGCTTTGAAGTGCTTACCATGTGCCAGGCACTGGTGTTCTTTAGGTACATTTGGATATCTAGCTATGTACACATGCACAATATACATACATATACACATACATATATATGTGTATTTTCACATATGGAAATATAGAAAGTTATATATAAATAAATATAAATATATTGAAATTGGAAATACAAGCCAACTTTGAATAAACCAGAAAAGACTTTGAAAAGATTCTCTGACTGGAGAGTAATTTCATGTTATTTTCACTAGAAGAGAAAAACAGAGGATAGATGGAAATGGTAAATCTTTGTGAATTTGTTACTGCTCCTTGAGCTTAAAGAACAATGAACTGATTAGATCTCTTTCTCCAGTCTTATCTTCCTAACATTGATATAATTAGCATATGGTCTCTGGTTGTTAGCAGTTTGTAGAGAAAAGTTCCTACTCTTATGAATGATCCACTGAGTGACCAGGAAATATAGATGACTTAAATAATTTACATAAATTTTAAGAGAATATTCGTTAATCTTCAAGGTTTTTTTGTGGAAGCTAGGTGGTACAATGGGTAATGGTGCTGAACTTGAGGTTAGAGTAGATGTGAGTTCAAATCCCATCATAAATAATTAGTTATTTGGTCCTGGGCAAGAAACTCATCTTTCTTTAATCTCAATGTCTTCATCTATAAAATAAGGCAAATAATGAAATGAAGTATAATAATACCTCATAATGCTATTGAAAATTAGATAAAATTACATGTATAGTATTTTGTAGATCTGAAAGTTTTATGTAAATGCTATTATTATGAAGATTGGTCTGAAGTTTTTGCCTTGTCCCTTTCTTCCTTGGCTTTGAGATACCTCTCTTTTTCCTCTGGACCTATCAGTATTCCAGTGTGAGGAAGAAAAAAATAATAATGACAAAAATGCTAATAATATTTGTTAAAAATGATATTCATTAAAAAGCAAATCCACAGAGTTGAAAAAATAATAATATCTAAATGTATGGAATAGGGATGTAAAAATGTTTTTTAAATTATAATTTTTTATTTACAAGTTATATGCATGGGTAATTTTACAGCATTGACAATTGCCAAACCTTTTGTTCCAATTTTTCCCCTCCTTTCCCCCATCCCCTCCCCCAGATGGTAGGTTGACCCACATATGTTAAATATATTAAAGTATAAATTAAATACAATATAAGTATACATATCAAAACAATTATTTTGCTGTACAAAAAGAATCAGATTTTGAAATAGTGTACTATTAGCCGGTGAAGGAAATCAAAAATGCAGGCGGATAAAAATATAGGGATTAAATGAATATTATGGAATATTATTGTTTGGTAAGAAATGACCAGCAGGATGATTTCAGAAAAGTCTGGAGAGACTTACATGAACCAATGCTGAGTGAAATGAGCAGGACCAGGAGATCATTATATACCTCAACAACAATACTATATGATGACCAATTCTTTTTTTTTTTTTTTTTATTTAATAGCCTTTAATTTACAGGATATATACATGGGTAACTTTACAGCATTAACAATTGCCAAACCTCTTGTTCCAATTTTTCACCTCTTACCCCCCCCACCCCCTCCCCTAAATGGCAGGATGACCAGTAGATGTTAAATATATTAAAATATAACTTAGATACACAATAAGTATACATGACCAAAACATTATTTTGCTGTACAAAAAGAATCAGACTCTGAATTATTGTACAATTAGCTTGTGAAGGAAATCAAAGATGCAGGTGTGCATAAATATAGGGACTGGGAATTCAATGTAATGGTTTTTAGTCATATGATGACCAATTCTGATGGACCTGGCCATCTTCAGCAATGAAATGAACCAAATCAGTTCCAATGAAGCAGTAATGAATTGAACCAACTACACCCAGTGAAAGAACTCTGGGAGATGACTGTGAACCACTACATAGAATAAGGATTCTTAATGTCATAAACCCATTTGGCATTCTAGTGAAGCCTATGGACTTCTCAGAATCATGTTTTTAAATCTATATTAAATTTTAGATTTTATAAATTTTATAAATTTAGATTTTAAATCTAAATCTATAAAATAAGATGCAAAAAACTGCAAAAGAAGTCAATTATATTGAAAACCAGTAACCAAAATATTCTTTAAAATAACATCATAGGCGCCAAATTAAGGATTCCTGAGTAGAGCTTTAATGTTAGCAAAATGCTTTAGCTGTGTTCTCATTTAATCCTCACAACACACCTGGTGATAGGTGCTATTATAGTCTCCATTTTACAGATGAGGAAACTGAGGCTGAAAGGATGTGATTTGCTCAGGGTCATATTTCTTGACTTCAGGTTCAATGTTCTATTGGGTACCTAGTTGACTGTTTAATATACTTCAGTATATTTCAATATATTAAGGACTTACAGGTCAGCAGAGAGAAGTGAACCATCTTCCCACGTCCAGATCCCATTGGGTGTAGATTTTACTAGACCCATCCAATGGTATGATTTTACCAATGCAAGGATATCCTGTTTAAAATAAGTTGTCACAACAAAAATCCATGAACTGCATTTTTGTACAACATGATTATCATGGATATACCATAATTAATTATTTTCTGCCAGTACTAGTGGATATACAACCCAATACCCATTTTCATTAAATGCCTGCCTAGTCAATTATATATTTATATATATTTAAATTGCCTTCTTATTTCTCTCCGTGTGACCATTGTATTTTATGGTAAAGAGAATAAAGTGTTCAAGAAAGATGCCATAGACTACTGGTCTCTTTTTCAAGTAAAAATAACAAGGCCAAATTATTTCCTCTTACCAGGTAAAATCATAGGACACTTGTATGAATACAATATGGGCAGATCAAAAATTAAAAACATATTTCTATCACTTATTTCTTGGGGACAATTTTGTGCAAATGCAATAAAATGAAATGGCAATATAAATATTCTATGGCATCTCCAAATGATTTAACAGTTTGACATAGTTTAACTGAATTTTCATAAAAGTAGCAGCAGTATCCCAAGATTACATTTACTTAGAGTCAGAATGAATACTTGATAATTAATATTCTTAAATTGTTGTACTATCCACTAGATGGAAGAAAATTTGAAGGAAACTATAAAAAGAGCAGTTTAATCACAAAAATTAAAGTAGGTAAGTTTATTACATGTCATTGAAAAGCATGTGTATGGAGAAAATTGATGTGACTAGGAAAAAGAAAGGAAACTTCCATTTGGTGAAAAGAAAACCTTTTGCATCAACTGTTTCTTATAAAAGTCTGATATACAGAAATACAAAGAAATAATAAAAATGTGTAAGAGCAAGAGATAATATAGAAGTGATCAAAGTTTAGGAACAGTTTTCAGAAGAAAAATTTCAAATTATTAATGGAAGAGATTGCCTCAATACTAATACTAATACTAAGATAAATGAAAAACAAAACCATCCTGAAACTTTTTTCTCACATCAAACTTGGCAAAAATGACAAAAGATTGATATATTCTATAATGCAAGTCATAGAAAGATAGGTATACTAATAAATAAATAAAACAAAATAAAAATGGAGCAGTAAATTGGTCCAATTGTTTTGATAAATAATTTAGAATTGTGCTTAAAAAGTGACTATGACATACATACTCTTTGATTCAAGATCATAGATCTACACATATCCTCCAATGAGGACAAAGATAAAAAGAAATGACCCATATATGCTAAAATATTTATAGCAGCACTTTTTGTGGTAGCAAAGATCTTGAAAAAAAGGTACAAGCTGCCCATTTAGTGAGTAGAGAAACCAACTTTGTTATATGAAGGTAATGGAAAATTGCTGTCATAAGAAATAAATAGGAAGAATTCATAGAAACATGGAAAGATTTTTATGATGTTACAGAGTAAAATAAGCAGAAACAAAAAAATATACACAATGACTTCAGCAATGTTAATGGAAAGAGTTACAAGGAAAAAGAATGTTTTCTATAATTATAATGAGCAATATGTAATTATAATTGTACATTATAACTAAAATATAAACTGAAATAAAAATAAAATTTTATATATAAATTATAATTATAGTGAACAAGCTGACCCAAAAGGAGAGAAGAGAAAATATCCCCCTTCACCTTCTTTGTAGAATTGAAGGACTATATATGTGGAACAAATGTATATACTTTCAGAAAGGGAAATTTAAATAAACATCTAACCTGGTCTTCCTTGCTATATATTTTAAGGAGGCTAGAATTGTGAGACAGGCAGGAAGCTCGACTCTGATTCCAATTTTTGCTTTCATTAGAAAATAGATAGCAGATATTTTTGTAACAAATCCAATTCTTAGGACATGGACCACAGTAAACTCCTAGAAAGAAAATGTATTTTATCAACCATAGAAAACCTCATAGCTTTTATATGATATTTTCAATTGAATATTTTTCCCTATAAAGATTTCTACAATTCCACATAAAAATCACATTTATTCCAGCATCCCCAAAGATCTGTATAAGTGGTCTTAATTAGACATGTTAGAAATGATCCAGCTTGATTGGATCTTTTTTCATTTTTGATCAAGAAACAAGTAAAAGATATAACCAATAGCTAAAAGCAAACTGAAAATATGACTTACAATTTTTTTTTATTATAATAACTTTTTATTGACAGAACCCATGCCAGGGTAATTTTTTATAACATTATCCCTTGCACTCACTTCTGTTCCTATTTTTCCCCTCCCTCCCTCCACCCCCTCCCCTAGATGGCAAGCAGTCCTATATGTGTTGAATATGTATGACTTATAATTAAATTACATTGATCTTCAGTGCTTTTCTATTTAACCCCATAGCATGTCTACATTTTCAATTATTCTAAATTATTGGCTCATAAAACCATACATAGTTTCCACCTACCATTTGTGTTGTTTGGAGTCTTTGGGCTGGAAACTATTATAAAAAGAACCATGATTATTAAGCATCTTGTCTTGTCATCACGATTTTTTAAATCATCATTTTTAAAAATCATCATACCTATCTCAAAAATACTAACTTCATACCACCCGTCTACTTTTTTATGGTTTTGAAACATATTAAATTACACTTTTTGTGATTACTTAATCTATGTATTATTCCAGAATATAGACAATATGTGATACTTTGATAACAAAAACAAAAATGCTAAATAACTGAGCTACAGATGCCAGTGATTATGCTTGAGATTTATAATCAGAATGACATAAAAACATTACTTGTTTGCTTTGTCTAAGATTGTGTTTCACTCTATATTATTATAAGATACTACTAGCCTGCTCAAATAAAAGTATATCAAAATAAACTGATTATACAGGTTCAAGTAACCAAAGACTTTTCTTCTTCTTTCCCTTTCCTCAGAGTCATCATGCAAAATCAGTGAGTAAAAAGAGCAAAACTTTGAGCATTTTGCCAGTTATTTTTAAAGAGACTTTTTAAGTAGAATATAGCATTCTTTAAGGTAATAATAAATGACTTATGTATAGTATCTCAATGGACTTTAAATACAATAAAAACATAATCTAAAACCTTAAAGATGTATATATATATATATATATAAAATCTTAAACCTTACAAAAACTTACAAAAACAACAGATATTTATAAAGCACTTTGTGCCAAACAAAATAGTCCCTGCCCTCAATTAACTTACCTTCTACTTGAAAGATAACATGCAAACAACTATGTATAAACAAGATGTCTAAAAGATAAATTATAAATGCTCTCAAAGAGAAGGCACTTATCATTTAGGAAAATCATCAGGAAATATTTCTTGTAGAAGGTGGGATTTTAACTGAGACTTAAAGGCAACTAGGGAAGCCAAGAAACAGAGATGAGGAAGGAGAGGAGTCTACACTCTAGGGAGAGATAGCTAGTAAATATGCACAGAAAAGAGATGGGAGTTTCTTGTATGAGAAACAATGGCAAAAAAGTTGATGTCACTGGATCTCTGAATATAAGAGGATTGTGGGGGAAAGGGAAGTAAGGTTTAAGAAAAGTGGAAATGTAGAGGGGGCAGATTATAGAGGGTCTTTATAAACCCAAAAGAGGATTTTATATTTGATCCTTAAAGTAATAGGGAGTCAGTAGAGTTTTTTGGAAAAAGGGGTGAAAGTGAGACCAAAGAAATCACTTTGATAATTGAATGGCAAATGGACTGGAATGCAAAGTGACTTAAGAGGGAGACCAATTAGCAAGCTCTAGCAATAGTTCAGGAATGAGTGCACATAATATAATGGTGATAGTGTAAGAGGGGAGAAGGGGGAATAAACAAGAGATGTTACAAAGCTAAAATTGATAGGACTTGGCAACAGATGGATACCTAGGATATTATTATTCCCATTTTACAGATGATGAGAATATTGAGGTGCTGATAACTTAAATGACTTGCCTATTGTCACACAGTAAGTTTTAGAGATAAAATTTGAACCCACATCTTCCTAAATTCTAATCCAAAGCTTTTTCTACTATGCCACACTGACTTTTTATTGTTAAATGACTGAAAGGATCATTTACTGTATCTTAATAATTGATTTTGTTTTAACTTTTAACCATATTCATACCACTAATCTTCTTAGTTGATGTTTTTGGAATATTTCATAACTTTAGCTACATGCTTTTTGCAGAATGGAATGATGTAACATCAACCCACCTCTTATTAAGATAACTTGGATCCATCTCAAAGCCTTTTAGTGTTAAAAATCTGTACTGATGAATAAACCATCCTATTTATCTTTTTTAATTCAGAAAGCATTTATTAATCATTTACTATTTTTGCAGATGTCAGGCATCATACAAAAGAAGTGGTTAGCCAAAAGTGTGGTAACAGCTATTAAAATTAGTTCCCTCAACTGGGAATACTCGTAATTACATTACCTACACAAGATTTCAAAGCAACGTAGTGGATAGAGCATCAGCCCTGAAGTCAGGAGGACCTGAGTTCAAATTTGATCTCAGACACCTAACATTTCCTAGCTGTAAGACTCTGAGTAAGTCACTTAACCCTAAATGCCTCGGCAAAAAAATAAAAAATAATAATAATATTTCAAAGCAAGTGTCATGTAAAAGTAAATGCTATTATATAGTTAACTCATCCATGTCAATATAAATCATCAATGTACACATATAAAATGGAGAATAATCTATCCAGAAGGCTTACTGTCATGACCCTACCCAATAAGAAGCAGAAACCATCCTATTTCTATTAAAATGATAGACACAATTTAAAAAAATACCTATTTCATTTTTTTTCATCTCAATCACAAAACCTAGGTAATGGCTCAACATTGGTTCTATTGTCTAAATATGTTGCTATGCTACTTGCCTCTATGTGTGTACATATATTAAAAGCTTAAATGGTGTCCATTCAAAAAATAAAATTTTATCATTATTAGCAACATATTTGAAACTCACTTATTTGTCATTGAGTGTTGTAAAAGAATGCCTCGTATATAACATTAGCATGATTCAGCTTTATCTGCCATTACTTACAGTAAATGAATATGGTGACTAACATTGCCAGCATCACAAAGAACCTTATTCCCATAGCCACTGCAATGAATCGACGGAGAAAAAGTGGAGATTCTACCAAAAGAAAAATGAGACTGAGCAAAAGAAAGGGTAACAAAGTGAGAAGTCTTGGGATTAGGGGCATTAATCTAGGATTTATACATCTGAATTCGTTGAACATGAGGAGAAGAGTAACACTTTTTTCTTTATGATTTCTGATGAGCTATTTCTGAGCCACCTGACTCAATTTAAAAATTCCATTTCAGTCTGATGACTAAAAAAAGTCTTTAATTTTCCCTTTTTTGTCCTAGTATTGTTCTGTTCCCCACCATTTTGTCAGAGCTTATTTCATACTTAAGAACAATGGAGAGCCAATTGACAAAGACCTACTTATAATCCTAGTATTGGTTGGAAAGAATAATTTGTCTCAGTAGGAGGGCTTATTGAGAGAACATGTAAGGTCCAGAACTTACCACTTTCTGTATATTTGCTCCTCATTCCTGTGAAGCTTCCTTTTTTTCTTTTTGTAAAAGAATAATGGGAAGCTATTGTAGATTTTGATGCCTGCTGCTCACTTGTTTCTGGAAATAATTTGAGGACATTGTAAGTTTAAGTTTTTTATTCCCTAACATGAGTTAATGATTTAATTCATTGCCAATGTTATTAGTTATCCTTTGATATTAGTCTTTGGTATGTCATTTCTCTCAGAATTTATTTTTTAGAAAGTTTTTTAAATATAAATATTTGTATTTCATGTGATGAAACCAATCAAAAGTTCCTTGCAAGTTTCTACTATACTGCCTTATAACTTTAGCTATTTCAGTATGATATTTCACCAGATTCACCTGGTGAAATGACCAGGTTAATACTCATAAAGCCAATGGGAAAGGTGGTTCAATTTGCCTGACTTGTGTTAGAACCTTGTATTAGTCTATTCGGTCATGGTTGGACACACTATGACTTGATCCCAATATAATTATGTCATTTTGATCTGCTTTGAAGATGAAGGACAACAGTGTGGGGCCCAAAATATGCAAAGTACAATAAGAGAAACTGAGGCAGAGCTCTGTGTCAAAAATATTTTATTAAAGGGACCTGGCCCCTCTAAAGAAGTGGACCTTCCTCATAATTTGATATGCCCCCTTGATACCCCAAATCTTATTTTTATAGTCTGATTCCTAGATACTCAGAAGCAGCAGAGTAAAATACTCAATCTCATTAAAGACTTTGCTCTTAAGGACCAAAAATGATGTATGGGGAAGGGGGAGAGGAGAGAAGAGTAATGTCACAGGTTGGGCAAAGCATTGGATGTCTTTGCTAAGTGATTATAAGATGGATGAGTTCTTTCTTATATTGGTCAAGAAGAGAAGGTAAAGAAACACAAAAACAAATCAGGGGATTTCCACATCTTGCCAAAACTTTCCTCCCAGGCAGAGCTTAGACATGGTATTTGGGTACGAGAGGATAGATATACTTTTTTCAGCATCCTTGTGGCTGTATAAATCAGCTTCATAACTGGTAAACAAATGGTCATCGGAGCATTTAAGGTTTGAGATTTACTATAAAGGTCTACCATAAGAACCTCTCATCCTATATGATTTATGGAAAATATGTATTAAACACACATTTATTCTTGTGCAAGTACTAGATGACTGGCTAAATGTATGTTACTAAGTGAGTAGATCACTAGTAATTGCTAATAATCATTACTCCTTGTGGAATCATACTGAAATAATTAATACTGTTTTGCATAGAGTAGAGGTCCAAATGAATTGTTTTTCACAACAGCAAACCAGCCAACCAATGTTGAATGCACACTCATCTATTCATTACATATAAGCTATGCTTATGAAGAAAAAGTATAACAATCAACAGAAATAATCAGTTTTGGTTGGTGGTAAACCATCTCATTTATTCTGTAGAAATCACAGGGTAATGAAAATAATTTGGTTGATAACGGTTCATTAGTTGTCTATGTATAATAATGTTATCATTTTTTTTTACAATGTCTGGTTGTTTTGATAAAATAAAACACATTACTAATGAGAAAAGTAACCTTTTCTATTAACTTTCACAACCTAATATTTTATTCTATTACATCTCATATTCTTTGAACATCATATATTTAAGTATTAGCCAGTTCTTATTTCATTCATTTCCACAAGCTTATGTTAAATGCCTATTATATACAAGGCTATGCTTTAGATATAATTTAAAAAATTAGGAACAATCTTTTCCTTCAAGGAGATTATAATCTCTTGGTGTGATCTTATGCCTGTATTTTGAAAAGCAAATTAAAATGATTAAATGATATTGAAGGGTCTCTAATGTCCCTTCCAACTCTATGCTTATGCTCCCATGACTCTTTTTTATATTTTAGTGTTTTATAATTTTTACTAATATAGATGAAAAAACTTTTATGTAAATGATTTTTAAAATGTGGGCTACAGATTCTTGCAAACTTATTGCCAGGGATCCATCTCATCAAATATCAACTTAAATTAATAATTATATCAATACCATAAGCAAACGGGCCTTTTTATAGATAATTTGAAAATGTTCTCCACACTAGCAGCCTCCACTTCCTCCCTCTCATTTGCTTGTAAACGCCCTACAATGTGGCTTCTGACCCCATCATTCAGCTGAAACCACTCTCTTCAAAATTACCAGCTATATCTTCATTACTCATTACCAAATCTAGTCTAATGGTCTTTTCTCAATCCATTTCCTCTTGAAGTCTCTATAGCATTTGATGAATTTTGGAAGCTCTTTCTCTAGATATAGATAGCGTTTTTCTTCATATGTCTTTTATAATTTGGATATTCATAATAATTAAAATGACTTTTTCACTCAAAATCATTCTTAAAACAATATTGCTATTACTGACTACAATTTTCTCTTGTTTCTGTTCATTTCACGATTCATTATTTTGTGCAAGTCTTTGTGTTTTCTTTAAATCATTGAGATCATCATTTCTTATACCCCGCATTATTGCATCACAATCATATACCACAGCATGTTAAGCCATTGCCCAATTGATAGGCATTCTTGCAATTTCCAGGTTTTTGCCACCACTAAAAGAATTGCTATAAATACTTTAGAACATATAGATTCTTTTACTTTTTTTCTAATTATCTTTGGAATATACCAACTAGAAACATTAGTTGGTCAAAAATTGGTTTAGCTAATTCTTTGGGCATAATTCTGGATTGCACTCCAAAATGGTTAATATCCTCCAAATCTGTTTTTAAGGGGCAACACTCCATGTTTTCGACTGGTCTGAAATGGGCTATCTCAGAAATTACAGAGACTATTTTTTTGACTATTTGACTATTAATTTTGAGACTAAGTTCTAGATGGTATTTGGCTACCTACAAACACAGAATGTTGTGACTTCAGTGTTAAAGGCAAGGCAGATATAAAACTTTTGTGTGATTACAGGAGTGAATCTCAGTAGTTGAACATTATTTGGACCTAGGAGGAGATTCTGTGATTCTAGAATCTTGGGGAAAATCCTTAACAAATACTTGAAGAAGTATCTCCATAAAACTAAAGGGTGTGTTTGTGTGTGTGTCTGTGTGTGTCTGTGTGTGTCTATGTGTTTGTGTCTGTGTGTGTACATTGAGGCAAGGGGAAGGGGGCTGACATTTGTCTTGTATTTAAGGTTTGCTAAGCACTTTTCATAAATTATTTCATTTGATCTTTCTTATAAGTTCTGAACCCAAATCACTCTGCTTCTCATTAACTGATCAACACAAGGTCCCAGGCCAAATCCAACTTGGTCTTTGTTTTGGCCATGATTGACTCCAGTAAATATAAAAGGAAATTGTTTCTGTTTTGGCCAGAAACCCTAAGAGTGTTTCCCTCCCACATTGATTCCGTTTGAATTTTTTTTTTGACTAAGAAAAAAGGCTATTCTTTGACTCATTTCTTTTTTACTTAGCCTTCATCACTAAACATGTGGTTTTTTCAGTCAAACTGAGACCTGTGAAGATCTCCCAGGGCATCCAGGGCCATTTCCAGTTGTTCTGGTCTGTATCTAGTCACTGGACCCAGATGCCTCTGGAGGAGAAAATGAGGCTGGTGGCATTGTATACCCCAGTTCCCTTGCATGTTACAACGTCACATTCTGAATGTCTTGATTGGTTTTTGAGAACAAAAGACAAACAACAATATAGCATTTGACACTATTGATTACTTTTTTCTCCTGAATAATCCCTCCTCTCTAGGTTTCTCTCCTATTTTCTCCTGATTCTCCTCCTGTCTAACCATTGCTGAGAAAAAATTCCTGGATTTTCAAATATACCCACTCATTATTTGTGGGTGCTAAGAGTCTGTTCTGGACCTTTTCCTCTTCCTCCTCTATACTGTTTCCCTTAGTGATTTCATCAGGTCCCAGGGATTCAATTATCTACACAGATGATTCCCAGTCTCTCTTCTGAGCTCAGTTTCCAAGTTACCATCTCAAATATGACATGTCCCCAAACGAAATCTTTCTGTTTTCCCCCAAACCCTACCCTCTTCCCAATTTTCCTGTTATTGTCCAGTGCAATACTATTCTCCTTAGCACTCAGACTCACAACCTCAGTGTCATCCTATACTTCTCACTTGTATTCCCTCCAACATATTCAAATATATCAAATATTGTCACTTCTACCTTTACAATATCTCTTGAATATGCCCCCTTTATAGCACCTCTATATACAACCCCATTTCTCCACTTGGATACTCATCATCCTTGTTCAGGCCCCGTCTGGGTCCTCTTTTTTTTTCCTTTATATTATCTCATTTGACAAACTCATCAGCTTCCTTGGAAGCTATTATTCTCTATTCTCCTATCATCTCAATGCAAGTGATTCTCAGATTTATAACAGATCTGATTGCTCTCCCGAGCTCCAGTCCCACATCACTAAATTACCTATTAGACATCTCAAATTTGAGATAGGCAACCTCAAACTCAACATGTCCAGGTATCATTATCTCCTCTCCCTTTCCTCCTCATCCCCCCCAAAATCAACTCTTCTTCTGGATTTCCTTATGACTGTCCAGGACATTACCATCCTTTCAGGCTCCTCACTGTCAATCACACTGTGCATCCAATCTACTGCCAAATCTGGCCAATTCTACCTTCACAATGTTTCTTGTATCCTTCTCTCCATTCACATGGTTACACCCTACTACAAACACTAATCATCTCTCACCTCAATTATTGTAGCAACCTTTTCATTGGTTTCTGTGCTTTCTACTCAGCTGGTAAAGGGTTTTCCTTACAATCAATTCTGATGATGTCATCTCTCTATCTTCAACTCACCCACATGCCATCCACATTTTAAATAATCCAGAATCATTCCTTTACATTGTAAATATTTACCAAAGTTGAAATGACACCGTCGATCACGGGTGAGCCCCATCTTCCACATGTATCACAAATCATTCAGAGAAGAAAATATCTTCACTTCAAAAGCAATTGCTGACAAAAGCAAATAAAGATAAACTTCATTTCTTTGATTCCTTTCAAGTAGAAACATTAAAGCTAGAATCCAAAACAATGAGATAACATTGTGTAAGGAAAGGAAAGAGTAGTTCATATGGAACAGGAGGAAAAAGCCATGTTTAAATGTACAAAATCTAATGAACACCCAAGCTTGATTTAGCAAGACCATATAATGACTCTTCTACCTCATGGAGAATCTTGAAAATGAATTTTACTGGACTGTTGAATTCAACAGGGATTATTGATAATGAAAGTATTAGTAGACAAGACTAACTCCAGTCTACTTTTATGGTAAAACTCTGTCATATCAGTCTTCTTGTTGTTCAGTTATTTCAGTCATCCAATACTTTGTGGCCCCATCTGAGATTTTCTTGGCAAAGACACTGGAATCGTTTGACATTTTCTTCTCCAGCTCATTTTGCAGATGAAGCAAATAGGATTAATTGATTTGCCCAGGGTCACGCAGCTACTAAGTGTCTGAACTCAGATTTTCCTGATTTTAGACCCAGTGCTCTATCTACTGCACCTCTTACCTGACAATTAATCTTCTCAATAGATCATTAGGCTTCTATGATTTTTCTTTTCTCAGAGAACTTTAAGGGGCTCTATAGTCACTACCAAAGAAATATAAACTCCTGATCCTCACAGGCCAGATCTTTCACAACTTGGTTCCAATCTCTCAAAACTTATCTTTTTGAAAAAATAATAATAACTTTTTATTCTCAAAATATATGCCAAGATAGTTTTCAATATTCATCTTTGCAAAATGTTGTGTTTCAAATTTTTTCTCCTTCCCTTACCCCGATCTTCTCCCCTGTTTCTTGGCAAGCAATTCAATATGTATTAAACATGTGCAATTTTTTCATACTTATTTCCACAATTATCATGTTGCAGAAGAAAAATCAAATCAAAAAGGAAAGAAAAATTGTAAAGAAAAAAATTGCAAGCTAGCAATTACAAAAAGGGTGAAAATACCAGGTTGTAATTTATACTCAGCCTCTACAGTCTCTCTCTGTATGCAGAGCAAGACCATTGGAACTGATCTGAATCACCTGACTGTTGAAAAGAGCCGTCTATCAAGTTCATTATCATATAATCTTGTTGTTACAGTGTACAATGATTTCCTGGTTCTGCTCATTTCACTCAACATCAGTTCATGTTTTTAGGACTTTCTGAAATCCTCCTGCTGGTCGTTTCTTACAGAACAATAATATTCCATAACATTCATATACCATAACTTATTCAGCCATTTCCCAACTGATGAGCATTCACTCCATTTCCAATTTCTACTACAAAAAGGGCTGCCACTAAAGAACGAGATTATAAATAAATTAGAGGAACATAGGATAGTTTATCTTTCAGACTTGTGGAGGAGGAAGAAATTTGTGACCAAAGATGAACTAGAGATCATTATTGATCACAAAATAGAAAATTTTGATTATATCAAATTAAAATGCCTTTGTTCAAACAAAACTAATGCAAACAAGATTAGAAGGGAAGCAACAAACTGGGAAAACATTTTCACAGTTAAAGGTTCTGATAAAGGCCTCATTTCCAAAACATATAGAGAATTGACTCTAATTTATAAGAAATCAAGCCACTCTCCAATTGATAAATGGTCAAAGGATACGAACAGACAATTCTCAGATGATGAAATTGAAACTATTTCCACTCATATGAACAAGTGTTCCAAATCATTATTAATCAGAAAAATGCAAATTAAGACAACTCTGAGATACCACTACACACCTGTCAGATTGGCTAAGATGACAGGAAAAAATAATGACAAATGTTGGAGGGGATGTAGGGAAACTGGAACACTGCATTGTTGGTGGAGTTGTGAACTGATCCAACCATTCTGGAGAGCAATTTGGAACTATGTTCAAAAAGTTATCAAACTGTGCATACCCTTTGATCCAGCAGTGCTACTACTGGGCTTATACCCCAAGGAGGTACTAAAGAAAGGAAAGGCACCTGTATGTGCCAAAATGTTTGTGGCAGCCCTGTTTGTAGTGGCTAGAAACTGGAAAATGAACGGATACCCAGCAATTGGAGAATGGTTGGGTAAATTGTGGTATATGAATGTTATGGAATATTATTATTCTGTAAGAAATGACCAGCAGGATGAATACAGAGAGGCTTGGAGAGACTTACATGAACTGATGCTGAGCGAAATGAGCAGAACCAGGAGATCATTATACACTTCAACAAAGATACTGTATGAGGATGTATTCTGATGGAAGTGGATTTCTTTGACAAAGAGAAGATCTAACTCAGTTTCTTTTTTTTTTTTAATAAGTTTTTATTGCCAGAACCCATGCCAGGGTAATTTTTTGCAACATTATCCCTTGCACTCACTTCTGTTCTGATTTTTCCCCTCCCTCCCTCCATCCCCTCCCCCAGATGGCAAGCAGTCCTATACATGTTAAATAGATTACAGTATATCCTAGATACAATAGATGTGTGCAGAACTGAACAGTTCTCTTGTTGCACAGGGAGAATTGGATTCAGAAGGTAAAAATAATCCGGGAAGAAAAACAAAAATGCAAACAGTTTACATTCATTTCCCAGTATTCCTTCTCTGGGTCTAGCTGTTTTTGTCCGTCATTGATCAATTGAAACTGCTAACTCAGAGCATTTTTTTCATCTGACTATAAATGTTTTTAATTTGTCTGAAAATTGTTTGTTCATATTCTTTAACCATTTATCAATTGGAGAATGGCTTGTGTTCTTATAAATTTGAGTTAATTTTCTATATATTTTTAAAATGATGCCTTTGTCAGAAGTCTTGGATGTAAAAAATTTTTCCCAGTCTCAAAACTTATCTTTATGTATTTTATTTTCCAGGCAAACTGGATTAATATTTATAACCCTATGTTTCTATTTCTGCTTGCTTCCATTTCCAGTTCTATTCAAGGCATTTCCTCATGTTTTGAATATAGTTTCCATTGACATATTTTTTTTCCAGACCCTGTTCAAATGCTAGCTTTTCTATGACAAACTTTCCTTGATTCTTTTCCCTGGTGAATGTGAGCTTTCCCACCTCAAATTTCTCACAACACTTTCCCCATTCCTTTTCTTTGGATTCATCTCATTTTCCCCTTTATAACAACTATTTATGCTTTTGCCCTTCAACTTATCAGAGAAAGAAAAGTTCAGTTTTCTTTCTCTGATATGAGAATGAAAACATTTACAAGGCAGTAAAAAAGTTTTATTTTTTCCACTTAAGCGTATCCACAGTGGATAAAGCATGAGATTTGGAATTAAAAAGATCTGAATTCAAATCCTGCCTCATTCACTGACTAGCTGTATTAACTTAGGAAAGTCCCTCAACCTCTCAGACTCAGTTTCCTCATCCATAAAATGGGGTTAATAATAGCATCTCCCTGAAGTTGTGATGATCAAATAATAAAGTTTTTTAATAAATTATAATAAATAAACAAACATTTAAAGAGGTTTGCAAACTCAATATATTAGTGTTATTCTTATTATTTATAAGCTAAGAGGGAGCAACAGCAATTGGTTCTTTAAAAAGTGATCCTCTGCATTGTGGCAAGTGTGTAATTTTCCATAGATATTTCTAGTATACAGAAATGTCATAGACTCATAAGATCATAGTTAGGCATGCTAGGGAGCAGTTTCTTATGTATTGAAGGCGGGGGGAGACAGACTTCCTGATATATTACTTCATCACTGGCATCAGAGGTTTAAGACAAGAAAAATCTTGCCTTTTGGCTGTCCTTGCCCCAAATTTGGGATAAAGGAAAGTAAAATATAAGGGTTAGATATTACTTTCCATTAGATTGTTATGCTAAAATGGAAACTCATTCTAAAATTGCAGTATTTCTATCAAGAAAGGGAAAAAAGGGAATCCACCTCTTTCTATCACAACAAAAAATTAGGGTTTTCAGTTGATTGAGAGCAAGACCTGTGTTGTATCTATTTATGGGAATGTGTATGTGTGTATGTTCATATAGAACTGAATTTTTTTATAGGAGTATAAATTTAGACCTGGACTCTAGAGGTCATGTGATCCAATCCTTTCATTTGAGTTACTAGTAAATTGAAACTTGGGTAAGTTTGAATAACTTGCTTAAAGTCAAGTCAATTTGTTTCCTACAGAACTCATGTGAAGCACCAGATGAGGTCACATATGCATAGTATGTGCTTTATATATGTAAAGTACTTTAAAAACATGAAAGATCTCATAAATGTCAGTTATTATGATCATCATTATTATCATAAATATCATTATTGAATATTCACTACATCTTTCAAGACCCTGAGAAAGCTCAAAATAATTCTCTGACATAAGAAATCTAACCAAACAATGATAAGCTATATCAGCAGCTTCAGAAAGGTGGGAAAATTCTTCTCTGCCAATATTTACATTAAACTGGCTTAGTTTGAAGTATTATATTTGGTTTCTTGAGTTATTTGGAAAGAAATCAACAGTAATGACACATACCTGCTCTGAGATGGAAGGTCCTGAGATATGTAAGGAGGAATCTTGGTATGGTTGGAAGAGATAAGATCCCAGTGGGGACCTGAAAGCTGAGGAGCCCAGAAAACTTCAGTCACCCAGAAAAAAGAGATGGACTTTTTCTTAACCTTAACTTTCTATACTTAGAAGTATATTGGCTACAAGATTTCCGTTGTATCAGTTTCACACAGGAAATTGACAAAAATTAAAGTAAGCTCTGATGAGTAGCACTGAATCTCAATTAGGATTAGTATTAGTTTTGACATGATAAATAACTGTTTTGGTATTTTCTCTGACTATTCCCCATGACGGAATGTTCTCCCTCCTCGTATCTGCATACTGCTTTCCTGGCTTCCTTCACGTCCCCAAAACAACCCTGTCTTCTGCTGGAAACCTTTTCCAACTCCTCTTAATTTGAGTGCTTTTCCTCTCTTAAGTATTTCCTATTTATTCTTATATGGTTTGTACATATTTTCCTGTTAACTTTTTCATTAGATTATAAGCCCCTTGAGGGCAAGGTCTTTCTTTTAAATCTTTTTATGTATTGTTAGTGCTTAGCACCAGGCCTGGCTCATAGCAGGCATTTAATAAAATTTATATAGGATCCTGCCATGTCATAGGATTTTAGATTTAGCAATAGAAGGGACCTTGAAAGTCATATAGTTTTAACTTCTTATTTTATAGATAAGGAAATTGGGGCTCAGAGATTTTAAGTGTTTTGACCAAGGCCAAACTTGTAACTAGTGAGAGCTGGGAATAGCAATCAGGTATCCTGTTTCCTATTCCAGTATTCTTGGCACTAGACTTACTTAAAAAGGTGAAGCAATAATCACCAGTGGTTTAGACTGTCTCTGACTCTAGTATGGGTTGATACAGAACAAATTATACCATGCTAAGTAATTTCCTTTTGGAGAGAATTCCTAGAAACCAGATCCCTATTACCAGAATAAACATCATTTCTACTATTCTACTATTGCTACTACTGATTGTTGTCCTTGGTTCTTGAAGAGAACCAAATGTCATCAATATGTTAAGAGTTGAGTTACAGCAGATCTGGCTGATCAGACCAATACAAGCTCAGAATGCTCTATCATAGGTTGGACACAAATTGTCCATACGAACATTTGGAGGCTTCTCTAATTTTATATACCTCATGTTTCCTTTGGGCTAATTTAATTCTGCTTTGCTCATAGAACACAGCACCATCTCTGATGAGAGAACACCATGCTCAGCAGTCCTGTGCCTGTGTCTCCCACATTATGCAATCAATTCTAAAGTTTTCAAGAGATACTTTGAGAGTGTTCTTGTACCGCTTTTTCTGACCACCTTGTAAGTGCTTGTGCTGTGTGAGTTCTCCATAAAATATTTTTTGGGGGCAATTCATTTGGCATTCGAACAATGTGACTTGCCCAACAGAGTTGCACTCTCTGCAGTAGAACTAGAATTCTTGGCACTTTAGTTAGAGAAAGGACCTCAATATCTGGTGTTTTATCCTGCCAGGTGATCTTCAGAATTTTCCTAAGACAATTCAAATGGAAGTGATTCAGTTTCCTGACATGGCACTGAATTTCATATGGGAAAGAAGGAAGGAAGGAAGGAAGGAAGGAAGGAAGGAAGGAAGGAAGGAAGGAAGGAAGGAAGGAAGGAAGGAGGGAAAGAGGGAGGGAAGGAAGGAATAAATGAAAAGTTTTCCAAGTGACCAGTCCCAGTTAATGGGCCAGCTCTTTGTTTTCACTATCAGGAAGATGATACCATGACATGCAAGTAAATTGGATTTAAGTGAGGGATGGCTGTGCTTGGTCACCTGCCTCACTTTCCCTTCCTGAATTATCTGGGTCCAGTGGCCCGATACAGATCAGGACAACTGGAGATGGCCTTGAATGCAATGGGAGACTTTGACTTTTTTAAGCTAAGATCTTCAGCAGATCTTAATTTGATTGAAGCCATACCCACTCTGTGATTAAGGCTAGTTTGCAACGGAGGCAAAGAATCTCCTCTTTCACTTAGTCAAAAAAAATCCGTCCACATAGGGAATCGTACCCTTACCTACAGATGCTCTTAAAGGCTTTTTTTCTTCTTTTGTAAAACCTCTGAGCCTTCCCAAGATATGTTGGGGTTTGTTGGCTAAATTTCTTTCTTAAGGACCATGTCTTAAATGAAAATCATTCTCATTTTCATTGATTGGCCCCTTACGGGATCTGAAAAGGATGATACAGTGACTGAATGGAGTCATCCCCACAGAAGAAAATGTTACTGGGTGGCAGAAAAGGTCAGGGAGTGACGAGGAACATGAAAGAAGTATTAGAGAGAGGTTAGCTAGGGATAATACGACATCTGGTGGTAACTACATTTCTATGATTGCAAGAAAATGGAAAAAGTTTGACAAAAGAGTTCTATTACTAAAGGCCATTTTAATACATTTTTGTTGAAATATTAAACATATTTCCCCTTTAACCTTTCCCTTCCTTTTCCAGAGAGTCATTCCTTTCACACAGATTTTTTTTAAAAAAGAGGAAGAAATGTAAAGAAAATCTAGTCATATGAAAAGATGCTCCAAGTCATTATTAATCAGAAAAATGCAAATTAAGACAACTCTGAGATACCACTGCACACCTGTCAGACTGGCTAGAAATAGTTTCAATTTCTTCATCTGAAAATTGTCTGTTCATATTCTTTGACCATTTATCAATTGGAGAATGGCTTGATTTCTTATAAATTAGATGACTAATAATTTAAATGAAAAGATCAACAACTGTGTTCCAGGGTCAGTTCCATAACAAAATTAACTTCTTTGAGATAGGGATTTGGCAAAGAATCTCTGGAGGATGTCTGAGCTTATTTGTGAGTAACATGTAACAGTAGAAACAGGTGGAAAGATGCCCACAATGTCTAGGACCTGATGCTAATCAGGTACTAGATGCTAAATGAAACCTTGACTCTTTCTTTGCTGAAGAAATTGAGACCATTCATCATGTGCTATCTCTTCTCTCAGTTTCTTTACATCTCAGATTTCTTTCATATCATCTCTAACATCAGCTCTCCTCTCCCCAAGTCTCTGATAAAGAGACCTTCTGGATGCCAAGACTAGCTAATCTGTCTAAATATGTACTTGATCCCCTCCCTTCTTGCTTTCCTTAGCATTTTCAGGTCTCTTCTTCCTCTTCAACTTCTCCCCATCTACTGGTTCTTTTCCAGCACTCTATAAATATGTCCACATTTCTCTTACTCTTAAAAACCCCTTACTCAGATGCCCATTAGTTTGAGGAATGGCTGAACAAGATGTAGTGTATGAATGTAATGGAATACTCTTGTACAATAAGAAATGATAAATAGGCAGATTCAGAAAATCCTGAAAAGACTTGTATAGATTGATGCAAAGTGAAATGAGCAGAACCAAGAAAACATTGTACACAGTATCAGCAACATTGTGTAAGGGTCAACTAGGAATGAGTTAACTCTTCTCAGCAACATAATGATTCAAGACAAGTACAAAGAACTAATGATGAAAAACATAAAAATGAAAAATTATGAAAATGATGAAAACAGAGAAAAAAATCTGTTGGAGTCTGAATGCAGATCAAAGCATACTATTTTCAGGGTTTTTTTTATTTTTTTGTGTTTTTTCTTCTTTTGATCTCTTTCTTCTTTCACAGAATGACCAATATACAAATATATTTTATGTGATTACATATATATATATATAATGTATATCAAATTATTTGTTGTTTTAGGGAGGGAAAATTGAGGAAATAGGGAGGGGAAAATTTGGAACTGAAATTTTTTTTAATGAATGTTAAAATAGTCTTTACATATAATTAGAAAAAATAAAATGCTATTAAAAATCCTCACTCAATCCAACCATTACAGTTATTTATTATTTTGCATTTTCCCCTTCCTGACTTAACTGAAAAAGCTACATACATGTAGTACTATACTATGTATTTCTACTTTCTTCTCAGTCTCTTATAAATCCTCTACAATCTAACTTCTTATGTCATCATCCAATAAAAACTGCTCCCTCCAAAAGTTAAATTAAAGTGTTTTAATTGCCAGAGCTTTGTCTCAGAAATCCTCCTTGAATTCTCTACTGCATTTGATATTGTTGGTCAGCTTATGCTGGATATTCTCATTTCTCTGGATTGTTGTCACACTGCTCTATCTGAATTTTCTTTCCATGTATACAACTACCCTTTCTCAGTGTTCTTTGCAGGATCTTCATCCATATCTTAGCCACTAGTCATGGATATTTTCTCAAGGCTCTATCATGAGCCTACTTCTCTCTCACCTTTTTTTTTCATTTGATAATCTCATCAGCTCCTATGCAGTAAACATCTTTTTTTGCAGGGGATATCCAGATCCAGACATCTAATCTAGGTTTATCTCCTAAACTGCAACTCTACACCACCAACTACTTACTTATTGGACATCTCAAACTGAATATAGGCACTTAGAATTCAAGATGATTAAAAGAGAACTCATCATCTTTCCTCCAGAATCTATCCCTCTTCAGAACTTCTATATTCCTGTCTATTATTGTTCACTGGTTTCAATCATGTCTGACTCTGTGAAACCCATTTTTGAGGTTTTCTAGGCAAAGATACTGAAGAGGTTTGATATTTCCTTTTCCAGTTCATTTTACAGATGAGGAAACTGAAGAAAATAAAATTAAGTTATTTGTCCAGGATCACATTCCTGGCCAAATTCGAACTCAAAAAGATGAGTTTTGCTAACTTCGGTTCCCACATTCTATCTACTGCACAACTTAGCTGCCATCTATTTTTATTGAGGACACTACCATCTTTCTAGGCACCTGGATTTGCAACTTTGTTGTCATCCTTGACTTCTCATTCTCAGATTACATGATTATTTTGTTCCTAAATTTTGTCATTTTACCTTCACAACATGTCCCATACATGTTCTCTTTTCTCTTTATCATATGCTATGATAGAACAAAACATCATCTTCTCTCATGTGGACTGCTATAATGGCCTTCTTATTGTTTTCTCTGCCTCAAGTCTCTCTCCATTCCTGTCAATCCTTCATTCATCTGTCAGTGATCGTTCTAAAGGGCAGATTAACCATGTCCTTTTCCTACCTTATTTCCTAGATCAGATATAAAGTTCATTGTTTGTCTTTTCATTACTTTACCGCTTTTTGTCCTTCCAGTCTTCTTATACTTCATGTATTCTATAATCCTTTTAGACTAGCTGACTTGATTTTCTTTACACATGATACTCTTATCTACTATCTACTATCTGTGCCTTTTGAGGTCATCTTTCATACCTGAAAAGTTTTCTCTCCTTGCTTCTGCCCTCTACTTTCTGTTGTTTTCTTCAAGACTCAACTCAAATACCACCTTCTACAAAAGATACTTCTAGCCTACCGTGTATCCCTATTTTATACATATCATACATATACCTAGTATATATATATATATATATATATATATATATATATATATATATATTGTCTTCCCAATTAGAATGTGAGCTCTTTAAGAATAGGTGCTGTTTTTTGCCTTCCCTTGTAGTCCCAAAGACTATTATAGTCTATTCCACATAATATGCACTTAATAAATGCTTATTGACTGACATGTATAATGAAGAAAAGTATAATACACAACTTAAAGTGTTAAGACCTCTTCCTACCTAGTTCTGAATTTAACTTCTTAGAGAGGTGAGTTCAAAATAGCAGCTATTTGCCTTTAGTTGTCTCAGCAACAAAGCTCAAATAAGATCCCACAAGAAAAAAAAATTAGTTCTATTTCAAATTACATGGGATGTGGTTAAAGTGCCAAAAGACAAGTTTCAAAGTACCTTAGAAATCAACAAGATAAAACCCATTCCATTGCATAGCTTCTCAGAACATGAATAACACCTCAGTAAAATTTCATTAATTGATGTTCTATAACATTCTCCACTATAGTATGAGTTCCATAAAAACAGGAACTATATTCTTTGCTCTGTGTGTGTGTGTGTGTCCCCAAAACTTAGCATAGTGCCAGTCATAATAGGCAAAATAAAGACTGGTTTACTACATACTACTCATTTTAAACATTCAGTAAAGTATTATGTAATACCTAACTAGTTTATTGAATAATTAATTAACCAACACCTCCTAATTCTGCTTCCTTTTGCCTCTATTCTTCAATATTATAAATTCAAATTTTTAAAGCTAAAAGAAATATGAGATATTGTTTAGTGAAAGATTTGAACTAAATAATCTCTCATATTTCTTCTGACTTTAAAATCTTTCATTTATAGATAAATCACTCCTAAGGTCCATAGGTGAAATTATTTGTCCAATATCATACGGCTATCTTGTGGCAGAGATGATACTTTAACCCATGTCTTCTGTGCAGTCCAGAACACATTTTATCATACCATGCTGACCCATTTTTGTTTATAATTTTTCCTGCCTCTTTTCCTTTCTTCTTTTCTTCCTCAGTCTCCCCACTACTTTGAACAATTTTCCAGTCAAGCTTCATTTGTAGCTCTTTTGTCAAATTACAAAATTGTACTAGCTAATCAATTGAAAGATTTTTGTAAATCATGTTTGAAGCCATTTTCATTTTGTACTTTTTATGTCATTGGGAGGTTAGTGGTCAGCATTCTGCCCACTACCATTAATAGTATCAGAGCTAGAGCTAAAAGTCTCATGTTAAAAAATATTTCCAGCCATAGAGCTACCTTTTCTGTGTTAACACTCTTGCAGAACATGAAGGGGTGTTTAATATAAATCTCCACTGCTTATGACAGAACTGAAATCTTTGGGTCAAAAAAAAAAACCTGACCTTTAGCTGAATAGAACCTTTTAGTTCCCTTCTATCTTTTGGAGTCTATTTCCAAATCAATTTGGTTACTGATTGATTGATTGTGAATGTGGATATGGGTGTTTCACTATCTGTCTCCTATTTACACATTATATCAGTGATTTTGTTTCTACTCAGTTGCCATTGTGCATTTTAAATTCAGTTTTATTAGTGGCAGCCTTCGTTGTTGTCATGTTTCTGGTCTCTTTGAAAGTCCCCATGGTACTGCATCCTACTGTTTCACTGTGGTACTCAATGAAGAACATGCAAAGCATTGAAAAGGAAAACCAAGTGACTTGTCTTAGTCCCAATCTGAAACTGTTTCATATCCTCTCTGGCTTCAGTGATGAATAAATAGAAATGACACGGGAATTATCACTTTTGCAAACTCTTTTCAATCCCTTATTTCTGGAGACAATCTCTACCATACAATCCAGTATTTCAAAATTATCTCTTATGTAGTGAACAAAGATGAAGAATACCTTAGCTATGGAATCATTTGTCAGAGCCTTGCCACTATTAGGGTCATTCTTACATTTTGGGAGAAAGCCAGGTCATTGAATATCTGAATTAGGTGCTGTAAAATAAATGGAAAGGAAACAAAACTGCAAAGTACCAAGTGTAACAAATGATTAGCTAATAAAGAACCAGTCCCTCAAACATGTGGAATTTACTCTGTCTAATACAACACATGTGGATATTTGGAGAATCAGCTTCCAGAAATGCAAAAGTCCCTGTTTTTCATATCAGGGCATATATAGGGCAGATAATTCCTGATGTTCCTATATTCAGTTTTAATTGAACAGCTCCTTGTAAGACTTTCTGTTTGTATGCTGTCAATATATAAAAAGAAAGTGTTACAAGGAGCTACTCAGTTAAAATTGAATATAAAAACATAAGGTATACAGGCAAATAGGTGCTGCAGTGGATAGAATACCAGGCCTGGAGTCAGAAAGAATTTTAAATCTGGTCTCAAACACTTAATAACTTTGTGATCCTGAGCAACTCACTTAACACTGTTTGCCTTAGTTTCCTCATCAGCTGGAGAAGGAAATGACAAACCATCCAGTGTCTCTGCCAAGAGAGCCCCACATGGGGTTATAAAGAATCAGACAATTGAATGTCTTGACTGAACATTAAAATTGAAATGACTGAACAACAACATAAAAGACATGAACAGGTCAAATATCTATTGATGGCAGTTGAGTGAAGAAATACTTTCAGTCTTAGGGTAGAAAAGAGGTCTCTCCATGAATATATGGTGTATGTTTCCTTTCTTTATTTTTTGCTGCTCTTAGGTGATTGAGTAACAAGACAGAATAAATGAGGTTTTAATCTTATGTGCTTCAAAAATTTGAGAAAACCTTTAAGGAGCCATGCTAAGAATAGACTGATGACATTATAACAATATAGCAGACCAACCACCAAAATAACATGGTCTGCATATAAGGAAGAAACTTGTCCATCAGCTGCCACACTTGCAACCTAATTCTGTTTGGGAATGAAAGTTTGTAGCTGTTACTTTTAAGTTTGAACCCACTCCTTATGGACCACAACATAGCATTCTCATTCTTTCTGTTGTTGCTTGCTTGCATTTTGTTTTCTTTTCCAGTTTTTTTTTTCCTTCCTTCTTGATCCGATTTTTCTTGTGCACAAGATAACTGTATAAATATATATGGAGAAGGCTTTTTAGAGTCTCTTGGACTACAAAGAAAGCAAATTAGTGGAATTCCTCCAGATTCTCTTTTGGTAGCTAGTTTTGTGCCAATTTCAGGACTCTTTCGTGGAGATTTAAAATTAAGTAAAAGCATTTGATCTGATCACAAAAGAGAGACTACATGGGTAAAAACAGATCCTTACATTATGACATTTACTTGAAAGGACAGTCCATAAAGTTTGTCCATCATTATGTAGATTTAGTAAAGTAGCTGTTATCGTTGTTGTTTAGTCATTCAGTTGTGTCCAACTCTTTGTGATCCCATGCTAAGCCTTTTCTACCCTCCATTATCTCTTAAAGCAGGTCCAAGTTCATTTTCATTGTTTCCATGTCACCACCTTTCCATCTCATTCTTTTACTTTTGCTTTCCTTCCTCCCCAACATTAAGATTTTTTTCTAATGAATCCCATTATGTCATTAAGAGGCCAAAGTATTTAAGCTTTAATTTTAATATTTGAAATTCCAGTGAATACCTGAATTAATTTCAAATTAGTATTGACTAAATTTACTCTTTGTAGTCCAAGAGACTCTCAAAAGCCTTCTCCAGCACAACAATCAAAAGCATCAATTCTGCGGTGTTCAGTCTTTTTTATACTCCAACTCTCACAGTCAGTTATTGCTACTGGGATAACCATACATAGCTTTGATTATACAGATCTTTGCTTTTTAATATGTTGTCCAGACTTTCCATAGCTTTTCTTCCAAGGAGCAAGGGTCTTAATTTCATGGTTGTAGTTGTCGGCATTAATCTTTGAGCCCAAGAATATAAAATCTGACACTGCTTTGATTTCTTCTCCTTCTATTCATCAGGAAATTATGGGATAAAAATAATCAGTATTTTTGAGATTGTTGATGTTTCTATTGGCAATTTTAATTTCATCTTTCGATTCATCCGACCTGGCATTTCACATGATGTATTCTCCATATAAGTTAAATAAATAAGGTGACAATATACAGTCTTCTTATATTCCTTTTCCAATCTTAAACTAATCAGTTATTCTATATTTGATTCTAACTTGTTGCTTCTTAGCCTGTATATAGGCCCCTCAGGAGACAAATAAGATGATCTGGTACTTTGAGAGCTTGCCACACTTTGTTGTGATCCACATAGTAAAAAGCTTTAGAATAGTCAATGAATTACTAGATTTTTTTCCCTGAAACTTCCTTACTTTCTTCAGTTGCCTCATTCTAGGAGTCATTTAGTGGCCAACTAATAGGAACTAGAGTTGAACAAGAGCAAGTAAAGTGACTTGAATAAATTACAATGTTTGTTCAATATATCCAAACTTTTCCCAGAAACAAGGTCTTCATTTAAATAATAATATTCAATATGCCAGCAAGATATGGAACTAAGAATATCTGAAGAACTAAAAATGAACATCATGCAGTAGGTGATGGAAAGACATATGATAGATATGATCAGGCTACATCATGCATTATATTATGATGAACTTCAAAGAATAATAGGAAATAAGAGATGTCATCAGGAAGATGAATGCCCAGAAAAGAAAATGGGATGCTCATGTGGCTAAAGCAAGTTATGACTAGAAACTGAGAAGACTATAGGATCATAGACCTAGATCTTAAAGGGACATCAGAGGCCCAGACCAGAGATCTAGATTTTATAACTAAAGAAACTGAAGCCTAAGGAGGTTATCAGTTTGCCAAGGACATGTTATCAGAGGCAGACATCATGAGTGATTCAGTAGGATCACTTAGAATTTCTAAAGCAAATAAAGAACTTTAGCTTGGTGAATGGACCTCCTCTAACAAATTTACAGGGACACATAGATTAGATAGAATTGCACAAGATAATCAGGCACACATAGGTTGCAATCTACATCCAAGTCAATGAGATCATGAATTCATTTCAATAAATGAGCTGCAAAGAAATTATTCTGAAGAGAAAAGCCATTTCATCAAATTCCTTTTCAGAGACAACTAAAGTCCAGTAGAGAAAAGCAGAGAAAGAGAAAAAGGACTAATCTCATTATTGAATCTTTATGAAAAAAAAACAGATAAAATCTTTGCAAGAAGAACACAGAAATATGTCTTTAAAATAATTCAGCATTAATAAGTCAGATTAATGCCAGAGATGGAAGGATGGATTAACATTTAGAAAATAATTTGCTTGATTAATCATTTAAACAAAAAGATAACAGAATTCATGATTATTTTAATAGATGAAGAACAAGTCTTTGATTACATAGCTCACTAAATTATATTAAAATCCCTAAATAACATAGATTTGCAAGGACCTTTAAAAAAAGATGTCAGAAGTATATATTTATAACCAAGAGCCAGCATTATTTGAAATAGGTAAATGCTACAGAATTTCCCAGTAAAACAAGGTTGATATCTCTTACCCATTATTGTTTGGCTTAGTTCCACAAATACCATGTATAACAATAAGAGATACCAACAAAAAAATTAGAGGTATACATCAGCAAAGAAGAGATAATATTATTCTTCGAGATTCCAGTATAATTGAGTATTTAGAGTTAATACTAGAGACAACTAAAGAGACAACTAAAAGCTCATCAAAACAGAGTACAAAATATGTCCACAAAAATCACCAGCATATTTTATTCAGTTCTACAAAAAAGGAAGAAATTATAATAAAACAAAATTCATTTAGAATAAATAAAAATTCATTTAAATATCTGAATGTTAAACTAGTGCAATCCACTAAGATTTATGAAAATACAACTCCAAACCACTCTTTAAAGAGAGAAAATAATTACAAAGTTAACATTACTCATGATTAAACCTCATTAATTTAATAAAATTTAAAATTCTTAAATTACATCTTTAGTGCAAAAACAATGAAATTATGAAGAGGACACTTTATAGAACTAAATAAAATAATAAGAAAAATTTGGAAGAAGAAAATGTCAAGAATCTCAGAAAAAATAAGAAAAAATACACAAGGAGAACTACAAAACTATTTGATAAAACAACAGTCATCAAAATTAGTTCTAATTTTTAAAAGATCAGTGTAAACAAGTGAAACATACTATATAGGCAAGAATCCACAGCAATTAAAAGTGGCACCAGTATTTGATAAGCCATTCAATATAAAATTGCTAGGGGAAGGATTCCCATTTTAATAAGAATTGCTAAAAAAAATTAAAAATCAATATGATAAATTAAATTTAAATCAAAATCTTAGATGATATAGCACAATAAGATATAAATGGGTATGATAAAAATATTTTTTGAGTGGGAGAAAATGAGATTAATTACTTTTTACAACTATGACGAGAGGGAGAATTTTTAACTAAATAAGATCACAAAAGATAAAATAGATCATTTTGAAGACATTAAAAAATTGCATGAATAAAACCAATCATAAGAGAATTAGAGGAGAATGGAAATGGGGGGGGTGGGCATTGCATCCATATACCCAATAAAATCTGGTATCCAAAATACATAGGGAATAAACATAAGTATATAGTATCAATACATAATTGTCAAAGAACCTTAACAAAAAGCTTTCACAATAAGTATAAGCTTTTGGCCTCAAACATAACAGTTCCTGGCTGTGTGATCCTGGACAAATCACTTAACCCCATATTGCCTAAGGAAAAAAAATAAATATAAGTTTCATATGTGAAAACATGCTCCAATCTAATAGAAATAGAAGTCTTTATTAAAATATGGAGGTATTACCTTTGTAATGAAAAATGAAAAACATGACAACAGGTAATGATGAAAGTGCAATGAGACATACTAATTAATTAATCATACTAATAAATTCTTGATAAAACTGATTTGGTTCAACTGTTTTATCAATTTATATTTAGGGACTGTACTTTTGAGAAGGTGTAAATATAGCTTAACTCAGGGAAACTACTATTGGGCATGTATCCTGAAGGAAGAAAAGGGAAAAACAAAAACAGAAAATATTCATAGTAATAGTCTTTTGGAACAGTTGAAAAGAAATTGTGGTTAATAAGTAAAATGGAGGATTATTATGCAATAGGAAATAATTAATATGAGGAATTCAAAGAATCAAGAGATTGAGGATGGATTAATGCATAATGAAGTAAATAAAACTAAGAGAACAATAAATATAATGACTACAATTACATAGTTGAAAAGGTCACTACAAGGAAGTTAAAATGAGTAACTAAAAAACTGATGAAGGTCCCAGTAGATATATTTTGAAACATATTTTCCTCACCCTGGTAGCAGAAAGTCAGGGAACTTCTAAACCAAAATGGAGAAATAAAATGAGTAACATAAACAAAGAAAAAGCATTAACAAACAACTTCCTGCTCCAAACTGAAAGCAAAAACCTTTCACTGAATTCAAAAATAAAATCAGACATTTTAAAATTATTTCTGTCAAAAGCTTTAAAATGTTAATTCACAATAATAAAAGAAGAAATAAAGAAAATCCCAAGAGACTGTTTGCCCAATTATATCTTAAGAAAAATAATAGAACTAACAGAATAAATGGAAAGATCTGAAGTGAGAAAAGAACTATTACTGACAAAAGAATTTTATTCCTTTGTGTACTTGTAAAATGATTCTTTGATTTATCTCTTGTATTATTTGTTTACTTTTAACTTTGGGTCTGCTTTTTCTTTCTTCTATTAAAAAACAAAATCAACTCTAGAAGTGGGGCAATTTATTTCATTATTTATATTTACCTCAGCAAAAGGAAAAAGGCATCAAAACTCAGGCCGAAGACAGTAGATTATATTGACACTAAAAAATTAAGTTTAAAGAATATGTCTTTCTGTAAATAGTTACTAAACTACTAGCATAGAAAGAAATACAAACAACCAATCACCACCTTTCTATTGGCCAGTTTTGCTATCAGATCAAGTATCTGCTTTTTTTTTCTTCATCTGGTCAAACTTTCTTCCCTTTTCCTTCTAGTGAAAAGCTGGTAACATAACTTTTGCTAGACATAAATACTGAAATTGTTTACTTATCTTCTTTGGTCTTCTGTAAATTAAAAAAAAATACAGTCTACTATAAGTTACCCCAATCTGCTCAAAGGTCAAAAAAAATCTTTTCTCATTGTACTTCCTAGATTTTGTATGACACCTATCTTACATATCCCTAATTCTGACTTTAATCAGAGGAGACAAAAGACTGAAATTAATATATTATCCACAAGAGGTATAGAGAGTGTGTGTTCTGGACATGTGACAAACAAGACAAACAAAACCAGGCAGACTGTCTGGTTCTTTAACTCAAAAATGTCCCAAAAGAGGAATTCTACTCCAGAGGTAAGACAATTAAAGCTATTTCAGTTAGATAAGAAACATGAAGCCCAACAAGACAATAATCTTATGAGTTAATAGTGGGAAATGTTCATTTTTCACTAGCTCATTCAGAAGACTCCTCTCTACTAGTCTTGGTTCAACAGAGTACACAAAAAGTTGTGGCTTTTGTAGTATAGTGAACTATGTGGAATGCAAGACCAACAAAATAAGCAGAGTGGAATTAATATACAAATCACCTTTGACCAACTAGTAGGTAAAGGTCAGTATACAGATGCTTTAGCAGAGATTAATTACCCTTTGATAGCATATGAGCAAATTGCTGCTGCTGCTATCAAAGCATGGGGCACCCTCCCAGGAAAACAAGCTAGAGGGGAAGCCTTCAAAAAAAAATAGAGCAAAGTCCAAATTAATCCTTTGCTGATTTCATGGGACATCTGCAAACAGCTGTCACAAGAACCATTGGTGAAAATACAGCTACAGGAATTATGGTAAGACAACTCACAATGCTAATGAGGTTTATAGAAGAATTATACTATGACTATACAAGGATGCTCCTTTAGAGGAGATCATAAGACACTGTGCTACAGTGGGCACCAATGCCTTTTGTACCCAGGCTATGATGCAGAACATGGGAAGACAGGGTCCCTTGTGGCAAGTGACTTCCAGAGAGACTCATCAATGCTTTCAGTGTGATAAAGTATGACATCTGAAAGCTCAATGTTGGCACAGAGATAGAGTGAGAGGACAAGGTGGGAGAACAAGACCCAAAACCCTGTATACAAAATGCAATAAGGGCTTGTACTGGGTCTCAGAATATAGATTGACCCAGGGAAATGAGAGGCGAGGCCCAGCTCCAAGACCTCAAACAAAAACCAGATGGGGCATGATGGCAGCTGATGCTCCACCCAGAGTGTCTTTAGAAGTTCAATACTCTGATATGATCAATCAGCAGAGAAGCAATCAGATGGGAAAAAGGGATTACAATTGTGGAGAAAACAGGCTTTTTAACCCGACAAAAAGGTCAGTGTCCAGTGCAAGCAGCTCCAATGTAATTGCCAGGTGATCCAGAAAGTGGTGAATAGAAGGGACCAGATAGGTTAACTACTTGGGGGAGAGGGTTTGCTTGTCTCTCTACAGATGGAAAAGGAATCAGATGGGTGCCAACAAGCACCTTGAGACAGAAAAAGAGAAAAAAACCTCAAAACAAAGGAGAAGACCTAAGAAACATTTGACACTGAAAGAACATGGCTGATAATGAGAACTTCAAAACCCACAGGAATCATTGGATTCCCTGAGATGAAAAATTGTTGATAAGATTGTTGCAGAACTTCAAAACCAGCAGGAATCATTGGATTCCCTGAGACATGATAAGACTGACCCAAGACTTCAAAATCTGCAGGAAACATTGGATTCCCTGACACATGAAGTAAAGAACAATAGATTGGTTTTGGATTATTTCTAGGATTTATGGACATGTATAATTCCTCATGTTGATTCATGTTGTTTGTTACATCACTACTAGCCTGTGTTACTATGTGCTTATGTAATAGCTCCCATTTTGATGGATTTATGTATACCTGTTTCAAGTGAGACCCTTCAGAAATCTGCTAATCAGTTTGATTCCCCATTTCCCTTTGGTGTTTTCATTTCCCTTCCTGAGACATCAGGGAGGGTGTGACCACCTATGCTCTAAAACAAAAGAAAGCCAGAGATGTTATGGGCCAGAACTCTGTATTGAAACAAGGATTTTTACAAGGTACTAACTCAGTGGAATTGATAAGACAATAGTAATTTAGTTTAGCATGGTGATTAATAGTTTTCTAGTTCAGTATGATTGATTTAATCTTACAAGAAATGATGGTTCCCTAGTGATATAATAATTGGCTTATATTCAGTATGATGAATGGATTTAACTATAGTAGAGCATATAAACTGGGACAACTTAGCCAGACAAATTCATTCCATCTCACACCACCATGGTGACTGAACTGTGCTCTTGCATTTCCTCCACTAAGACCAAACTAGCCTGGGCCCCAAGCAAGAAGACAATGAAAAATTTGGACTTAATACCTGGCTATTCTTATGGTAATTACTTAATTAAAATGAAGGTTGGTTCCAAGACCTCCAGAAAACCAACCAGAACATTACAGAGATTGAAACTAGTAAAAACTAAATTGTACAACATGAAAGGTGATTAAGGTAGAGTCAAGGTTTGACCCCAGTGATAAATTCCCTGTGGAATATAAGAAAAAAAGATTAAAATCAGAAAAGATCTCAAGAAGAAATTTCATTTAACAACCTAGAGTATAAGCATAAATCAAAGCAAGATAAAAAAGTTAGAAAGGAAGATGAGTGTCGAGATATCTAAAAAAAAATTAAATATTTTTCTAAATAAATATTGCAAAGCAAATGAAATCAAGCCCATTTGTAGAGAATTTATTTTTAATTGGAAAAAAAAAGTCAGCTATTAGATTAAAGAAATAGAAATAGCAGCAAGAACAACAAAGGAATAAACAAGATATTTCTTTCTAAAAGTATACAAGCAGACAAAGATAAAAACAGAATTTCTAAAAAAATAAAAGAAGCAATGGTAGAAGATCAAGTTTGGAATACCACTGACTAAACCCTACAACTCTATAGGTGATTCAATGTATTTTATTAAATTAAATTAAATTTCAGAATGGAAGGGTGCATAAAACAGAGGAGTGGAAGTAATAAGTATTAAAAAAAAAAACTATTCTTGGAGCTGGGGATACAAAAACAAAAATATTTCTTCCCCTCAAGGAGCTCACATTCTACTGAGAGCTGAGCTGGAGCTAGACTACAATAGACAAATAGACAAGATAATTTGTAGATGGGGGAATTCTAAACATTGAAATGGGAACCAGCCTTTGATTCCTTCCTTTTCTTTGGTTTTCTACCAAATAATTATCTTTATAAATTGACTTTTCTTTAATTACTGTTCTCTCCTGATAAGAATTGAAAAAACCAAAAGTACTTATCAGATATCTTAGAGGAGGATACTACCAATCCAAGAGCTTGAGAAATTTAACATTCTTTAGGGCAGTCAGATTTTCAGAAATAAACTGATCACTGTAATGGACTTAACTTTTCTCAACAATGCAGTAATTCAAGACAATCCCAATAGACTTGGAGGAAAATGTCATTGGTATCCAGAGAAAGAACTGTGGAGACTGAATGTTAATCGAAATATAGTGTTTTCACCTTTTTTGTTTGTTTCTTTTGGTCTGATTTTTCTTGTATAAATTGACAAATATGGAAATATGTTTAAAAGAATTCCACGTATTTAACCTACACCAGATTATTTACTATCTAGGGGGAGGGGTAGGAAAGGGAGGGAGAGAAAGCACAAAGTTTTACAAAAATGAATGTTGAAAATTATCTTTGAGGTGGAGCCAAGATGGTGAAGTAAAGGTAGGAACTCACCCAGCCTCTCCCCCAAACAGCTCCAAATTCCTTTAATAACAACTAAACAAATGTTAGAGTGTCAGAACACCCAAAAAAGATGAAGCAGAACAGTTTTTAATTGAAGGCAACTTAGAAATTCAGCAGAAAAGGTCTGTGATATCAGGGTGGGACTCCAGCATGCAGTCCTGGTGCAAGCCATACTAGCATAGCCGTGACCCCAGCCCCAACCTAGGCCCCAGTGTCAGTGAGGTGGGAACTCAAAAAATTGAAACACAACTTCAGAAGATGATAATAAAGCCAAAATTCCCATATCCAAAGCCCAAAGAAAATTATCTTTATGTATTTAGAAAAATAAAATACTATTGAAAAATTTAAAAATAAAGAAATAAACTGATCTATAGAAATTGAAACTAAATAACTGAAATCAGGTGGAATAACTATTCTCCTAAAAAAGACAAATTGTTTTTCAAGACTATTGTAGGAAATGTCATACACACATACACACACACACACACACACACACACACAAAAAAAACACATAGACATACATACATATATAAAGAAACATATATGAAAAAGGAAATGTTAGTGGTTTGGACAGGTGCAACTGAAACCCCACAGCTCATGCCTATCATTTTAGCTATCTTCTACCTACCATAGCTCAGAAAACCAGGATTTCCTATTAAGTACTAAATTGGACATTAAAAAGAACATTTATTTTTATATTTAACTTGCTCAAACTACAAAGAATACACTTTACTTCCGCTACTTGCCTTAGATAAGTCATTGAACACATCTGTAGAACAGTTTTTTTTTTTTTTTTAATCTGTAAAATTAGCAGGTTAGACTAAAAGGAAAAGAGAAGACTGAGAAGTGGGGTAGGGGAGTATGGGCTAGCTATCTTCAAGTATTTGAAGATGAGTTTTATGGGAAAAGAATTAGGTTTTTGCTGGGCCCAGAGCAATGATAAGTGGAAGTTGCAAAGAGGCAATTCAGGAAATACTTCCTAACAATTAGGACTAATCAGAAGGGCAATACTTTAGAAAAAGGTAGATCCCCCATCATTTATGAATTTCCAAAAATAAAGACAGAACAACACTTGATCCAGATATTGTCTAAATCTTATGTTCCTATGATTCTGTGGTCTCAGTGGCCAACTAATCCAAGTCACTCCTGGGGAAAAAATACTTTTTTTTAAAAATAAAGCTTTTAATTTTCAAACATATGCATTGATAATTTGACAACACTGACCCTTACATAGCCTTGTGTTTCAGATTTTCTCCTCCTTCCCCCTACCTACTCCCCTAGATGGCAAGCAATTCAATATAGGTTAAACGTGTTAAAATATGTGTTAAATCCACATGTATAAACATATTTATATAATTCTCTTGCTACACAAAAGAAATCTGATTTAAAAAAAAAGTAAACGAACAAGAAAACAAAATGCAAGCGAACAACAATAAAAAGAGTGAGATCCACATTCAGTTCCTACAGTCCTCTCTTTGGGTATAAATGGCTCTCTTCATCACAAGATCTTTGGAACTGGCCTCAATCATCTCATTGTTGGAAAGAGTCGCATTTTATCAGAATTGATTGTCATGGCCATTGATGGCCATGTACAATGATCTCCTGGTTCTACTTATTTCACTTAATATCAATTCATGTAAGTCTCTCCAGGCCTCTCTAAAATCATCCTCCTAATCATTTCTTAAAGAACAATAATATTCCATAACATCCATATACCAAAAAAAAATACTTTCTATAATGTACCCACCAAGTTGTCACCCAGTTATTGGCTGAAGCTTGCCAACAAAGAGAAAATCACAATTCTTTTTTTTATTATAGCTTTTTATTTGCAAGATATATGCATGGGTAATTTTTCAGCACTGACAATTGCAAAACCTTTTGTTCACATTTTTCCTTCTCCCTCCCCCTCCCCCAGATGGCAGGTAGACCAATACATGTTAAATATGTTAAAATATGTTAAATACAATATATGTATACATGCCCATACAGTTATTTTGCTGCACAAGAAGAATCAGATTTTGAAATAATGTAAAATTAGCCTGTGAAGGAAATAAAAAATGCAAGCAGACAAAAATAGAGTGATTGGGAATTCTATATAGTAGTTCACACTCATTTCCCAGAGTTCTTTCACTGGGTGTAAGCTGGTTCTCTTCCTTATTGAACAAATGGAGCTGATTTGGTTCATCTCATTGTCAAAGAGGGCCACGTCCATCAGAAGTGATCATCACATTGTTGTTGAAGTATATAATGATCTCCTGGTCCTACTCATTTCACTCAGCATCAATTCATGTAAGTACAGGCCTTTCTGAAATCATCCTGCTGGTCATTTCTTACCGAACAATAATATTCCATAACATTCATTACCCCAATTTATTCAGCCATTCTCCAATCGATGAGCATCCACTCAATTTCCAGTTTTTGGCCACGACAAACAGGGCTGCCACAAACATTTTGGCACATACAGGTCCCTTTCCCTTAAGATCTCTTTGGGATATAAGCCCAGTAATATCACTGCTGGATCAAAGGGTATGCACAGTTTGATAACTTTTTGAGCATAGTTCCAAATTGCTCTTCAGAATGACTGGATGTATTCACAGTTTCACCAACAATGTATCAGTGTCCCAGTTTTCCCACATCCTCTCCAACATTCTGCATTATCTTTTCCTGTCAACCTACCCAATCTAACAGGTTTGTAGTGGTATCTCAGAATTGTCTTAATTTGCATTTCTCTGATTAATAACGACTTGGAGCATCTTTTTATATGGCTAGAAATAGTTTCAATGTCTTCATCTGAGAATTGTCTGTTCATATCCTTTGACCATTTATCAATTGGAGAATGGCTTGATTTCTTATAAATTAGAGTCAATTCTCTATATGTTTTGGAAATGAGGCCTTTATCAGAACCTTTGACTGTAAAAATGTTTTCCGAGTTTATTGCTTCCCTTCTAATCTTGTCTACATTAGTTTTTTTTTGTACAAAAACTTTTCAATTTGATATAATCAAAATTTTCCATTTTGTGATCAATAATGATCTCTAAGTTCTTCTTTAGTCACAAATTCCTTCCTCCTCCACAGGTCTGAGAGGTAAACTATCCTCTGTTCTCCCAATTTATTTATAATCTCATTCTTTATGCCAAGATCATGAACCCATTTTGACCTTATGTACAGTGTTACGTGTGGGTTAATGCCTAGTTTCTGCCATACTAATTTCCAATTTTCCCAGCAGTTTTTATCAAACAGTGAATTCTTACCCCCAAAGCTGGGGTCTTTGAGTTTGTCAAACACTAGATTATTAAAGTTATTGACTATTTTGTATACTGTGAATCTAACCTATTCCACTGATCAACTAGTCTATTTCTTAGCCAATACCAAATGGTTTTAGTAACCTTTGCTTTATAATATAATTTTAGATCTGGTAGTTAGGCCACTTTCATTTGATTTTTTTTTTCATTAGTTCCCTTGAAAGTCTTGACCTTTTGTTCTTCCAGATGAATTTTGTTGTTATTTTTCTAGGTCATTAAAATAGTTTTTTGGGAGTCTGATTGGTATAACACTAAATAAATAGATCAGTTTAGATAGTATTGTCATCTTTATTATATTTGCTCGCCCTATCCAAGAGCATTTAATATTTTTCCAGTTGGTTAGATATGACTTTATTTGTGTGGAAAATGTTTTGTAGTTTTGCTCATATAGTTCCTGACTATCCTGTGGCAGATAGATTCCCAAATATTTTATACTATCAGTAATTACTTTAAATAGAATTTCTCTTTGTAACTCTAACTGTTGGATTTTGTTAGTGCTATATAAGAATGCTGAGGATTTATGTGGGTTTATTTTGTATCCTGCAACTTTGCTAAAGTTGTGGATTATTGCTAATAGCTTTTTAGTAGAATCTCTGGGGTTCTCTAAGTATACCATCATATCATCAGCAAAGAGTAATAATTTGATTACCTAGTCTAATTCCTGTAATCTCTTTCTCAACTCTTATTGCCAAAGCTAGTATTTCTAATACAATATTAAATGGTAATGGTGATACTGCGCAATCTTGTTTCATTCCTGATCTTATTGGAAATGGAAACCCACCATTCTTAAAGAAAATTCATTCATTTTTGGATATCTCTGATTGTTTAATTTAAATCAATTTAAACCAATCTATTTCTATCCTGTTGGACCAGGCAAAACAAAAGAATACTGCAGAGGTTGACTTGACATTAAGAGAAATTTTTAAAGAATTGAATCTTTCCCAAAGTGATACTCATATTTCTCATTACTGAAAGTCATCTAATTTCTGCTCTAAATCTTACCCATACGAATATTACTGTTCTGTAAGAAATGACCAACAGGATGATCTCAGAAAGGCCTGGAGAGACTTACCCGAACTGATGCTGAGTGAAATGAGCAGGACCAGGAGATCATTATATACTTCAACAACAATACTAGATGATGACCAGTTCTGATGGATCAGGCCATCCTCAGCAACGAGATCAACCAAATCATTTCTAATGGAGCAGTAATGAACTGAACTAGCTATGCCCAGAAAAATAACTCTGGGAGATGACTAAAACCATTACATTAAATTCTAATCCCTATATTTATGCACACATGCATTTTGATTTCCTTCACAAGCTAATTGTACAATAATTCAGAGCCTGATTCTTTTTGTACAGCAAAATAATGTTTTGGTCATGTATACTTATTGTGTATCTAAGTTCTATTTTAATATATTTAACATCTACTGGTCATCCTGCCATCTAGGGGAGGGGGGGGGGTAAGAGGTGAAAAATTGGAACAAGAGGTTTGGCAATTGTTAATGCTGTAAAGTTACCCATGTATATATCCTGTAAATAAAAGGCTATTAAATTAAAAAAATAAATAAATAAATAAATAAATCTTACCCATACTTGCCTGTACTATTACTATCCATCATTTAAAGCATAAAGTTATATTTTATATGAAATTTTTTAGTCCAGTCACTGAATTGAAAAATCTCTTCTCCAAGAATACCAGCAATCATTTAATTGTTTTCCAATGACCTCTACCCATCCTTTTTCTTTATGTTTTGTGACAATCTTCATGAAGTCATTTTTTCACTCTTCAATCTACCCCATCCGTTTTATGCATATCTTTTAATTCTTCTTCCACAACATTTTCCTCATCTGTCCCCTTCTCTATATATTCACAGTCATCACTCTAGTCCTTGCCCTTGACACCGCTCAAGAGTACTATCACAATAGCCTCTTAAAAGGTTTTCCTGTGCCCAATCTCCTCCCTCTCCCATCTACCTTCACATGGATCCCATATTGATATTCATCAACCATAAATTTGACAATGCACACTCCTGCTCAAGAAACTTTAGTGATTTCCTAGTCCTTCTAAAATGCAATCCAAATTCTTCTGTCTGGCATTTACATCTCTCACAGTTTAGTTTCAGTGTATATTTCCCGGCTTAATTCATCTTTATATGCTATACACACTCTATATTCCAGTTACACTTGCAGTTTCCAATACATGAGATTTCATCTCCTACCTAGTTATTAATGTTTCCAACATACGTAGAAATTACTTTATTTATCTTACATATGATTTATATTTCATATGTATACACTGTATTTGTTCAGTAGAATGTAAACTTCTTGAAGTTAAGAACTTATTTGCTTTGTATTTGTATCTTTGGTAACTAACACAGTGCTTGACACATAAAGACTTGTTTAATTGTTGCCTTAAAAAAAAAAAAAAGATCTTTGTAGGCTAGATCAATAGGTCAAACCTAATGAGCTAAAATTCAGTAGAGAGAGGGATCAAGTTTTATACTTGGGATCGATCAAAAATATCAATTTTATAAGTACAAGTTGGTAAAATCATCAATAGACCATATTCTGAACTCTGAGTATTATTTGAAAGTTTTATGTGGTGATGCAACCAAAATGGTGATTCTACCTTATGTCTCAAAAGAAGGAAATGTCCTCAACTCTGACCATATCATACAGAAAATACTCTGCTTGGTTGTGGTTTTAAAAAGGACACTGATTAGCTAGAGAAAATCCAGAGGATGGTAAAGTTTCAAGATTATCACATATGAAAGATACTTAAGGGAATTGGGTATAATTAGCCTAGAGAAAGAAGGACAAACATTTGAAGGATTAACCAGTAGAAGATGGATTTAGATTCATTCTACTTGACTCCAGAAAACGGCAAAATGTGGAAATTGTAAAGATGCAAAATAAAATTTCTTATGAAGAAAAACTTTCTATTTATTTAGAGCTATTCAAAAGTGAAAAGAGCTTTCTCAGTTAATAGTGGCTGATTACTTGAAGACTTATACTGTAGAAGGGATTTTGGATAAAGTACAAATTAAACTAATTGGCCTTTGAGGTCCTTTCAGGAAAGAAGTTAAAAGTCTCACCATATATGTTTATCATAAAGAAGGAATTTGGAACAAAAAATTGGGGAGAAAGAGAAGAATCCATTGCTTGGTTCCACCTGAACTTCTACCATACTATACTTACTTGCCTAGAAGATGCAAAGAATTATGGGAGAGAAAAACTGAAGGACTTGCCAGTCAGATAGCTGTTGGCAGTTTGTTGAATAACCACTTCTAAGAATAATATTGAATAAATACATGTTATCAATCAAAAATTGGCAAATGTAAAAAAATTAAAAATAAATTTTAAAAATTTTTAAATAAAATTTTTTTAATTGACAAAAGTTAAAAGAGATTTTTAGCCTTAAATCAAATACTAGAAATACAGACATTATTCATGGAAAACAAGATGAAGTAAAGTTTGGGAAAATATTAAATGTTAATGCTCTCTACTAAACTGACCAATCTATATTTCTGAAAAGCTTGAAACCTAGAAACATAATCTTTTTTTTTCCAATTGATATTCTTTTATTCTATATCCAGTGGTCTTTCCATCACCACACAGTTCCTGATTGGATTCAGGAATATACTAATAAGTATATTTCTGGTTTGATATTTCAAAGCCACTGCTATTCCTCTTTTTTTTTTTAAATAACTTTTTATTGACAGAACCTATGCCAGGGTAGTTTTTTACAACATTATCCCTTGCACTCACTTCTGTTCCGATTTTTCCCCTCCCTCCCTCCGCCCTCTCCCCAAAGATGGCAAGCAGTCCTATACATGTTAAATAGATTGCAGTGGATCTTGGATATAATATATGTGTGCAGAACCGAACAATTTTCTTGTTGCTCAAGGAGAATTGGATTTAGAAGGTATAAATAACCTGGGAAGAAGAACCAAAATGCAAGCAGTTTACATTCATTTCCTAGTGTTCTTTCTTTGGGTGTAGCTGCTTCTGTCCATCCTTGATCAATTGAAACTCAGTTGGATCTTGTCTTTGTTGAAGAAATCCACTTCCATCAGAATACATCCTCATACAGTATCGCTGTTGAGGTATATAATGATTTCCTGGTTCTGCTCATTTCGCTCAGCATCAGTTCATGTAAGTCTTGCCAATCCTCTCTGTATTCGTCCTGTTGGTCATTTCTTAGAGAACAATAATATTCCATAACATTCATATACCACAATTTACTCAACCATTCTCCAATTGATGGGCATCCATTCATTTTCCAGCTTCTGGCCACTACAAACAGGGCTGCCACAAACATTTTGGCACATACAGGTCCCTTTCCCTTTTTTAGTATCTCGTTGGGTATAAGCCCAGTAGAGACACTGCTGGATCAAAGGGTATGCACAGTTTGATAACTTTTTGGGCATAGTTCCAAATTGCTCTCCAGAATGGCTGGATATATTCACAATTCCACCAACAATGTATCAGTGTCCCTGTTTTCCCACATCCCCTCCAACATTCCGCGTTATTTTTCCCTGTCATTCTGGCCAATCTGACAGGTGTATAGTGGTATCTCAGAGTTGTCTTAATTTGCATTTCTCTGATCAATAGTGATTTGGAACACTCTTTCATATGAGTAGTAATAGTTTTAATTTCATCATCTGAAAATTGTCTGTTCATATCCTTTGACCATTTATCAATTGGAGAACGGCTTTATTTCTTATAAATTAGAGTCAATTCTCTATATATTTTGGAAATGAGTTCTTTATCAGAACCTTTGACTGTAAAAATGTTTTCCCAATTTATGAAACATAATCTTTTTGCAAAGAGGGAAAACTACCCACAACTAAGGCTCTGAGCACTAACATATTCTGTTTTGTTAAGAGAAGGAAAAGAGGCCAAAGAGTTTTCCTTATTTGATACAGGATATATGAAGGATCTCAGTCATTAAAACAGCTTACTTAAGCTACAAGAATCTAAGCTAAAATAGAAATAGGAGAACCTATTCTTCCTCTTATGGGAAGGTTAAAGTCTCCAGCTAAAGTCAGAAGCCAGAAGAGAAGTTCTATAATCCATACTGAGTTGAATAATGGCAAACCACAATGCAGAGAATTTACCATCCATTTTAGGAGAGTAAGTCCAGTAGGTGCAGCGCAAGTACATCCCCAGAAGCTACCAGCAGTGAGCTGTTTCTCTATCCATATGACTTGACCATATGTGCTCCCATCTGTGTATGTTCTTTAGGCATTATTACTCTCCCATTCGTGTGTGTGTGTGTGTGTGTGAGAGAGAGAGAGAGAGAGAGAGAGAGAGAGAGAGAGAGAGAGAGAAAAGAAGAAGAAGAAGAAGAAGAAGAAGAAGAAGAAGAAGAAGAAGAAGAAGAAGAGAGGGACAGAGGGAGGAAGAGAAAGAGAGAGAGAGAAAGAAAAAGAGAGAGAGAATCACATTTGAGAATTTATATACCCCATGTTTAAGAAAGAAATGTTTTACTGCTACTTTCGGTCTTACACTATTTCATTGAGTAACTTTATCTAGAAACAATTTTATGCTTTGGCTAATTCTATTTTAGTTAAAGATTTGGCTAGATTGGGGCAGCTAAGTGGCACAGTGGATAGAGCACAAGCTCTGAAGTCTGAAGGACCCGAGTTCAAATGTGGTCTTAGGCACTTAACACTTCCTAGCTGTATGACCCTGGGCAAGTCACTTAACCCCAATTGTATCAGAAAAAAAAAAAGATTTAACTAAATCTTTTGGCTAAAATAAACATATCAGTATAGGCTCCCAAGTGTTATGTTCTTGCTTTATTTTTGTTTTTAGTGGATACAGACCAAAAGAGTATCTTGAACCTAGAGCAGTCCTCCCCAGCCCCATACATACAAGGGATATGTGAAAGAATAGGTTGACAGATGCTATATTTCTGATTTTGAGAATCTATGATTCTATGAAAAGGCTTTCTTACAATGTAATGGCTCCTGGAAGTAATCTAAATTGAGAAAGGTTAGCCTCTTATTAGAGGCTTTGTAAAAGAGATTGTCAATCAATTTTTTTCTGGACTGTATTTACAACCATGAGGTTTGTGATTCTGTGAAATATAATTTTATCATTAATATTTTATTCTACCTGTGCTGAAAAACAAAAGACCAAAGACACAAAGGTAAATCTACCTTCCCCCAAAAGAAAAAAAAATGCAAAGAAAAAAATCATTTATTATAATGTTTTCATTAACCCATTCATCTAAATCCCTATCCAAACAAAATTATCCCTTTAATCATTATATACAAAAGAATTCTCTTATTGGTTCCTGGGCATTTAAAAATAGCAGATTATAATAGATAAAGTTCTTTTAAAAGTCTTCTTCAATCACTAACACATAGACAGAATATTTATAAAATTATATATGGTGATACAACACAAAATGATAAATCACAAGAGCAAGAAACATAAATAGGTCAAGGTAATGGCCTAGAATCGTGATGCTTCTGGGACATTTAGGAAATAGATTCTCACATAATTCTTAATTCTCAGCACTGAGAGCCTTCTGACACAAACAAGGCAAGGTTTCATTACAATGAGAGAAATCCAACATATTTGAATTTATATATAAACATGAATTCCGGAAATTCCATTTTGACTTTGGTGATGCTCTGTAAAAATGAGAGAGAAAGAGAGAGAGAGAGAGAGAGAGAGAGAGAGAGAGAGAGAGAGAGAGAGAGAGAAACCTTAGGAGTCCATGGCAAACTGGAATCACAGATTTTGCTATATGGGATTTTCCATATCAATGGTGAAGTAACAAATGACATAGGTTTTACATGTATGAGAATTGCCTTAGTTAGTTGTAAAAAATAGAAAGTAAATCTAATGACTGCCAGAATTTTGATATCGTTGAAAGAAGAAACACTCAACTATGTGTCTCTTTTCTGTTCTTCAATTTAGACACCCAGAATTAAGGTAAATGCCAAAAAATAAATCCTGTCAAATTTGTTCTTAGACCCTTATCTTATTCCAGTTTTAATCCTAAATTCAAGGTAATCAGTCAGGATTTTAGAGTTAATTCTAGATCAAATTGATCTTTGAGGCCACACTGTTGATCCAAAGGTTCCAGCAAGATGTTGGTTCTAGTCAAAGTGTTTTGTATATTATGGGATGAGTCAAAAAACACTTTTTCCCCCCTGTGCTATCTGGGCTTACCAGATTTTGGACTTGGATCTTTTAGTTTTGGACAAAACAAATTGGCTTTCCAAAGAAAGGCAATAATGGCCCTAACATTCTTTTTCTCCATGTATGGTAGTTTAAAGCCTGTCTCTGACACATACAACTTGGGCAAGTCAACTAATCTTTCTTTAATTTAACTATCTCTCTAAAATGGGTGGGAGTTTCTAATATGCATTGATGGAAAACATTTCCACACTGGGAATTCCCAACAAAGAAATCCTGTATCTCGACCCTCAAAATTTTTATATGTAGGTATTCTCATGGATTTCTGAGGAGTTATAGATTTATGTTACGCTGTGGAGCAGAGATAATTTACTTCTTTCTTTTGGGAGGGATCCTCCTTTCTTCCCCAGTCAAATTATCTTCAAGTGTATTGAGTCAATAAGTCAAGTTGAAACTGTGCCCTCATTCTCAAGGTTTGCTTTCTATCTAAATTCAAACTCCAGTGTCCTTTTCCTATTTTCCTAAGACCTATGTGCTATAAAAATTGAAAATGTTTTTTTGGGAATTGAAATCTGTAAGAGACTTACCCAAAAGGATAAGAAGAACCATTTCCCCACTTCCACTCTTTACTGTTTTCTTGATAAGAGATGCCAACCCAAGTATCAGCTGATATAAACTTTTTCATGAACATCTGTGACGAATCAGAATGCACACTTTACAATGATTTCTTGGCATGAAGGCATAAGACAGCAAAAAAACAACAATGCACATGCATACAATACTTTAAAGATGTTTTCAAATTCTTTCCTCGCAGTAACTCTGTGAGTTAAATGTAATTAATGTAATTTATAGGATTGATAACTGAAGTTCAAATGCATGGACTTGGGCTAAGATTACATAATGAGTAAATGTGAATCAAGACTCCAATTCAGTTCTCAAGATTTTGTTGAGCTGAGTGAGGTGGTGTAGATGTATGATCCCTGTTACTGAGGAAACTGATGCAGGTAAATGGTTTGAGATGAGGAGTTCAGAGTTATAATAGACTAAATGATAGGATATCCCCACTAAGTTCAGCATCAATTTAGTGAGTCCTCAAGAACAGAGAACTGACCGTTAGGCTAAAGAATGATGAACTGGACCAGGTCAGAAATAAAGTCAAAACTTCTAGCTGATCAGTAGTAGAGGAGATTGGCTTGTGAGTAGTCCCTGTGCTTCCAACCTGGGTGATTAAGGGAGATCCAGTCCATAGAAATAAATAAGATTATGTTTTACGTATATTCCTTTTTAAAATGAATTCAAAAATGTTTTCAGAGTTGTTTCTATCACATTTCGAGAAGATAGACGGAATAAAGCCTATTATATGCAAATAATTTGGAGAAATACCAGAAAAGATGTCCAGCATTATCTTGATTTCTATGCATGCATAAGCCACAATAAAAATTCCATCTTGATTTTCCCTCCCCAACAAATGCTCTTCTCTTTTCCTACCCACTCTCCTTCTTGTTCATTTTTCTTTCTTTTCTCTCTGTAAGTCAACCATTTTCTTTTTTAAAAAAATATTTTTCATTAGTATTTATTTTCCAAATACATATAAAGATAGTTTTCATTCATTTTTGTAAGACTTTGTATTTCAAAAGTTTCTCCCTCCATCTCTTATCCCCCCCTCCCCAAGATAGCAAGTAATCTGATATAGATAAATATGTACAATTATTTAAAATATATTTCCATATTTGCCTGTTGCATTTAAATCTAACTCTTCAAAAAGAAAAAGCATCCTCCTTACCATTATCATATCATTTCCTGATTTTAAAAATGTGGAATTCATGGAGATACAAAGATTATCACAGTCAAACCAAGATACACACGAGAGAGTTTGGTTATAGCAATTATCTTTGTATCCTATCCAGTGTTTCAGACAAGGTTCAGAATATTTCCCTAGAGAAAAAAAATTGGGCTGATTCAGAGATTCATAGAATTAAGGCAGCAATGGTCAAGAGGTAGTGGGATTCAGATCTCTTACTCTTAAAGAAACATCATCCCCAGAACTCTCCCCAATACAGCAACATTATTTTCTTTTATATACCTGTAAGAGGATGGGACTGTGATTTCAGAGTCATGAAGCATTAACATCCTTCATTCCAAATTACCTTGGTTTAAAGAGTCTGCCTCTTTAAACTGTCAAAGAGCTTTTCAATTTGGATTTTAAGATTCCCTAAAATATCTATTAAGGATATGTTAAAAAAATTTTAAATCAGAAAAAATTTATAAATTTCACTTGTTCTCTGTTCTATCACTAAAGCAATATTTAAGATATCCATGTCGGTTTGTTTTATCTTTCTCAAAAAAGTATAAGGGATTTATCACTGTAATAGATCAGTTATTTAAAATCTAAATTCTAAAAAATTAAACATCAGAAATTAAAAGACTTTCAATGACTATCTTTTTAATTACATATATACTTAAATAATAAGTATTTGGACAAATATTTAATTTAAATAACACCTAGCCTCAGTCAAGAAAAATCGAGTTGAAGTCCTAACTCTCACTCCTACTGATTCTGGAGAAGTCTCTTAATTTCTTAATAGCTAAGGCAAGTCTTTAAAATTGTGAATTGCAGAACAAATACAGATAGGAATTGCTAGAGGGAGTTTCCTCTTTAGAAACCCCATATATAACTAAGATACTCAAATATCTGATAATTGATTCTATATAATTCAACAAATATAGCTGAAGTGATTGCTATGTGCAATGTACTGTTCTATATTGCTGGGGGAGAAATAGATAAGACATGTTGTCCATCTTCATAAAGCTTATGCTCTAATAGGGAGACAACACATTACTCAATAACACATGCCAAGTGTATATCAAACCAACACCTCACACTATGTACCAAACCAAGCTCCAAATAGATATATGACCTAGACATAAAAGATCATTGTCACAAACAACTTAGAGGAACAAGGAAGAAATTATCTTTTATATCTAAAGATAGGGTAAGAGAGTTCATGGCCAAATAAAGGGGAAGTTCACAGAATATGTAATGGACAATTTTTTATGCAAAATACAATATGAAAGTTAAAAGTTATGCATGAAGTGCAAAAATTAAATATTTTTGCACAATAAATCCAATATGGTTAAATTAAAAGGGAAGCAGGGAAAATATTTGCAAAAATTTTTTTCTAATAAAGATCTCATTTCCAAGCTATATAAGGAATTGAATAAAATTTGTCAGCATAAGGATCATTCTCCAAATGATAATCAAGGAATAATAATAGGCAGTTTTCAAGGAAGTCATCTTAGCTGTCTATATCTATATGAAAAAATGCTCTGAATCAATAATAATTAGAGAAAAGTACATCAAACAGCTCTATAACCATCAGATTGGTAAAATTAACTCCCCCCCAAAAAAAAGAAGAAAGAAACTAACCAATATTGTGGGGACTGAAGGAAAATAGGCACATTGATGCATTGTTGTTGATGTTCATTTATCTAGCCATTCATGAAAACAATTTGGAATTAATCCTAAAAAGTTATAAACTATATAAACTCCTTCACCCAAATATATCGGTGCCCCCAAAGAGGTCAAAGAAAGAGGAAAAATTCTTATATGATGAGGAAAAATATGGCTCCATTTTTAGAGATAGCTTTTATAGTTTTATATAGATATAAATATGGAGCTAAATGTAGATATTTTATATTGCTTTATATAGACAGTTGATTTTTATTGTGTTTTGTTTTTGCTGAAGCAATTGGGGTTAAGTGACTTGCACCAGGATTAAGGGTCACACAGCTAGGAAGTGTTAAGTGAATGAGACCAGATTTGAACTCAGGTCCTCCTGACTTCAGGGCTGGTGCTCTATCTACTGCACCACATAGCTGTCCCTATATAGGCAGTTTTTAAAACAGAAACTAGAAACTGAAAGAATTATCCATCAATTAGAGAATGAATAAACAAATTATTTTATATTACTCTAGCAGGGGTCCTCAAACTTTTTAAGTTTTTTTAAGTCCCTCATACTATTGGAGGGCCAGACTATAATAAAAACAAAAACTTTGTTTTGTGGGCCTTTAAATAAAGAAACTTCATAGTCCTGGGTGAGGGGGATAATCGTCCTCAGCTGTCGCATCTGGCCCACGGGCCATAGTTTGAGGACCCTTGCAGCTCGTGAGATACAATTATGTTATAAGAAATAATGGCAGGGACAATTTCGAAGAAATTTGGGAAGATGTAGAATCTGATGCAGAGTAAAGTATAAAGAACTAGGAGAATAATTTATGATACAAAACATCATAAAAATGAATAATTTTGACTTAAGAACTCTGATCAACACAAAGATCCGCCAGAATTCTAGACAACAAATGATAAAACATAATACCTATGTCCTGATAAAGTAATGGATTAAATAAGCAGAATGTGACACATTTTGTAGGCACATGTTTCCAGCCAATATTCAAATTTGTTTTTCTTGACTGAATATTTGTTACAATGGCTTTTCCCCATAGGGGAAAGAGGGAAGGTGACCTTTGGGAAAATGTATGACAATTGAAATTACATATAATTTTATTTTATTTTATTTTCAGTCCCAAATTCTCTCTACTCTATCCTATCACCCTATCCCCTTCCACCAAGAAGGCAAGAAATATAAAACTCATTACAAATATCGTCATGCAAAACATATTTTCACATTAACCATATTCTGAAAAGAAAAGAACTGCACTTTGAGTACATCATCTCTTTTTTGTCGTGAGTTTTTTGGTATTGTGGTGGGTCATTTTATTGATCAAAGTAACCAAGCCTTTCACATTTGATTATTCTTTATAATATTCCTGTTATTGTAAATTATTCTTTTGGTTTTGCTCATTTCACTTTGCATTAATTTATACAAGTCTTCCCAAATTTTTCTAAAACTATCCCTTTAATAATTTATTAGAGTATAATATATTCCATATTCATGGAATATTTAACTTGTTCAGCTATTTCCCAACTGATAGACATTTCCCCTGTTGCTAATTCTATGCCACCTTAAAATAGTTACTATTAATATTTTCGTACATATGGGTCCTTTTTTTTTATCTCTTTGAGGGTATAAAGCTAGTGATAGTATTCCTGGATCAAAGGGTATGCATAATTTAACAATTTTGGGGCAGAGTTCAAATTGCTTTTCAGAATGTTTTTAAATGTTCATAGTTCCACCAATTTAGTGTACCTATTTATCTATTTTCCTTTCAGTATTTTCCTTTCATTTTTCCTTATTTGTTGTCTTAGCCACTCTGACAGGTATTAAGTAGTATCTTAAAGTTGTTTTAATTTGCCTTTCTCTATTAGTGATTTAGAACTTTTTCCAAATGTTATTTATAGCTTTGATTTTCTTCCTTTGGAAATTGCTCATTTGTATTTTTTAATCATTTATCAATTGTGGAGAGCTCTTATTCTTATACATTTATCTTAATTCCCTATGTATTTGAGAAATGAAACTCTATTCAGAGAAATTTGAAGCAAAGATTTCCCTCCCCCTCCATTTTCTGCTTTTTCTATAATTTTAGTTACATCGATTCTATTTGTGCAAATACTTTCACTAAAAACATTTTAAAGGAATACCAGAGATACAAACAAATTTCTTTATGTAGCCCAAGGGAGAAAAAAACATCACTAGTGATGCTACCAAAGAAAATTTCACAGAAGAGATTCCATTAAATTTGATTTTAAAGGATAGTGAAGAATTCACTAAGCAATAGGCAGAGAATTAGTGAGGGAACTCTAAATCTCTTAAGAGAAAATCCCAGTCCCCAAATTACCCTTTTGTAGTTCCTTCATTGTTCCAGAGAAGATGTCTAGTTTGTTGTGGAAAGACTTCATCTCTTTGGTGAGGTTATACAAATTACTATTTGATTGCTGGATATTTTGAAAATCTAAAGAACAATATAAAATCCATACATGTAATTGATTGTTTACAGGACAAATTTTCAATTTACAATAGAGAAATACATGATGACAATAAGTAGGCCACTAACAAAAAATCCTATGAAAGGAGATTAAAAAGGATATCATCTGAGAGGGATAGGATAGGAAATTTAAAGCTATAGATTCACTACATGAAATTTTCCATCTCTCATACCTAGCATAGCAAGTTCTCTATTTAAGAAATCTGGTAAAATATTGCTTTATTTTTTACATTATTTTATATTCAATTAACATTCTACTTATATATTTATTATATAAGATGTGTAATATAACAAAATATTAATTATAACATTTTGTTATATATTTATTATATATTATTTTCTCTTTTCCTTTCTCTGTCTCCTCCCTCTTTTTCAATGTCATCATTGTCTTGCACAAGTGGGGAAATTTTACAATATCCCTCGTTAAACCTTGGTATTAAAAAACTTAGTCTGACCTTTTAAAAAAATTAATTATAATACTAGTGACTTCTGTTTCACCTATTTTTCATTGATTCTGCTTATTATCATTGGTGAACTAATAGTGACTATTTCTTTAAAAAATAAGCTTTTCAATAATTGAGCAATATAAGCTCTTGTGCCTATTTATGGACAATTCTTGTTCTTAATTTTGTTCTCAAAGACTTACATTGGTAACCAAAGAACGAAGACGCTAGCACCAACAGTAGGCTAAGGATCCCCAGAATCACTGCAATGACTGCCCACAGAGAAAAAGCATTAGGAGCATCTAATAGAGAAAAGTGAATAAATGTTAGAGGTGGTATGAATTTCTGTCTTGTAAATTAATGAAACAATTCTTTTTTTTTAAAGTAAATATAGCCCTATCTCAAACTGTCTAAAGTTTGAAAATGACTTTCCAAATAAATGGAGGGAAAAAGAAAGAGTCTTGAAGGAAGAATTTATTTGAGAGGGAGGAAGATAGAGGATTCATTTACAATATATTCTGACTTTAAGATATCTTTATAACTCACATATGACTAATAAAAGGATAAAAGTTTATTAATAAAAGAAATCACCAAAGATATGATAGAATAATAAAAGGGAAAGTATACCAATTTGGTATTGGAGAATCAAATTTTTCTCAGGATACTTATTATCTCCATAACCTTGGGCATGCAATTTAACCTCCGGTTAAATCAGTTTTCTCATCTGTAAAATGAGGGACACATACAGTAGCACATTCCTGTAATCTCTGTTGCCAAGGAGTCTCAGGCTAATGGTTTTTGAGCCTAGAGATTTTAAGTTACAATCAGCTAAGCCAATATATGGTCCTTACAAAGTCCAGCGACAATGCGATGAACTTCCAGGAGCTACCTTAGGAGGAATGGAAATGATACAAGTCAATACTCCAATGCCAATAAATAGTGAGCCATGAATAGCCATATATATAATTTATTTATTTATGGAGTGGTACTAGATGATTTCTTTCAGCCCTAAATCTATGATCTTAAGAATGACAGAATTTCAGAGCTGGAACTTTCTTGTGTCTCACAAAATGTTTTACCTTGGTTACAACTTTTTAAACTACTAATTAATACATTCATGAATTAACTCACTGACAACAAAAAAATTTATTCTGTCCAATATTCTTATATTTATTCTTTCATAATATAAAAAAACTTTTATGCACAAATATAAAAATTTATTATCTCTGGAATGCTAATAATATATAAATACATAATATATATTACATATTAATATAATATATAATATAAAGAATCGTGATAAAAGCCACTATGCAGAGAAATGTGGTTATAAAATGTAACATATTCTCAAACGTTTGTTAACATGAAACTTCATCAATACAACTGACCAGCCTGAAGGTTCTTTCCTTGAAATGAGGGTTGAGTTTGATCAATTCATGTTTCATTTTTGTCATTATGGATAGAATTCAACCCAATTCAACAGACATTTTTAAGCGCCTACTTTCTATAAAGCACTGTGCTATTTTGTGTATTATTTTCTTTTCTTTTTCTTCTTAATCTTTTTTTTTTCCTGAGGCAATTGGGGTTAAGTGATTTTCCCAGGGTCACACAGCTAGGAAGTGTTAAGTGTCTGAGATCAGATTTGAACTCAGATCCTCCTGACTTCAGGGCTGGTGCTCTACCCATTGTGCCACCTAGCTGCCTTTTATATTATTTTCTAAACATGATAGAATTTTAGATCTTGAAAGAATCTTAACAGATTATCTAGTACAGTCTGTTTTCCACATGCGAAAACAGAGAACCAAAGAGGTTACTTATAGTTAGTGATTAATCTAGGATTAGAACCCAAGCCTGTCCATAGCTCTGCATTACACTATGCTACTGGAGAAATATATATATTTTAACCCTTTTGTTAGTAGACTTGGATTTTTTTTTTACTTTGGTCTAGTAAAAATTTACTTTTTACTTTTTAATCATGAGGATTCCATCTTTTGGCCTTATCTAAATTTTCATTTTGTACTATTAAAATTAGATCTACCAAACAGTAAAACATATAAAAGAAAGAATATGGACTGAGAACTGTAAATAAATGATACCTTTGATGAAGATGTCACTGGGGACTGGTCCCCACTCTTCCTTTGGTGCAGTAGAAAGAGGAGTGATTAATTCCTGCTCTGGAGTTTCTGATGGTTAAAAAAAATCTATAATTAGTCACACAAACATGGAAGAATGAGTGAGATTTGAATTGGGGTTGGAAGCAATTGAAATGATTAGGACTGAGAATTAATGTCAGAACAGAACAAAGATGAGTCAGAGAGAAGGCAAAGTAAAGGAAATAGAAACTTTTGGCATCAGCCCTAACTCATTCCACCAAGATGTAGGTGGCCATGCACTCTACCTTCATAGCAACCTTAGGAATCAGAATGTGTGGTCCTGATAGGGCCAGGAGAAAAATATTCTGCATGCCTCCAAACTCCATTCACCTCATAAGAGAGAGTGGAAAAAATGATACTAGTATGGTAATAGCACTCTGATAAGACATTTTAAGGCTTATAAGTATTTTCCTCATAACAATTCTGTGAGTAATCAAAATTATTCCCATTTTACAAATGAAGAAATGAAAAACTAAAGGAGTTAAATGACTATGGCATTGTCACAATGCTAGTACCAGGGCTAAGACTGGCTCTCAAGTTTCTCTGATACAATGCCTGATGTTCTTCCCAGCATCCCGTGCTTTCTCCTATCATCAGTTACTTTTCTTATAGGTTTGGTAAGAGAAACTTTAGAAAGAATAATAAATAACTATATTTTGACATTTCAAATATGTGTGCTCTCTCATTTGAGTTTTATGAGAATTATGTGAGAGAAGTACCAGAGGTATTACCCCCATTTTACAGATGAGAAAACAGTAAAGTTAAAGGAATTGAAGTCCTTTCTGAGTCTAAATCAAGCACTCCTTCTGCAGACCACATTATTTAAGGAAGACAGTTAACCCAGCTTTTACCCAACTTATCTATATAGTCATCCCCAAATCACCATAAGTAAATTCCTTCCTAGATATCCAAATTGAAAATTCACCGCCTATCACTTTAATCTTACCAGAACCCAAATATACTTTTCCCTTATAAATACATTTCCATCATATCAAAATCTCTTCTCCAGACCCTAAAGAAACAAAGTTTCACTTATTCAACTTATTGACAAGATTTATGCTAGACTTGGATAAATAAAGATTAAATTTTCACAAAGACATCCCAGAAAGGTTAGGTAGGAATACCTGTATCAGTATTTGGAGGTTCAAGTTTTGGTTTATCAGGAATGCTGGGGGGATTTGTAATTGATGATTCCTCCATCCTGATTCTGTGTATGAATCTAAAAGGAAATAAAAAAGAGAAAGAGGCTGTTATCTTTGTCTAGTTGTCCAGGATTATGTGTAGATTGAGACTAATGAGAAAAGATCATTTATAATAGCTATGTGATAGTGGTGAAAACCACAAAGGAAATGCACAAGGTTGATATTTCCAAAGAGAAAGGGGCTTGCAATGAAAGAAATGATACCCATGGCTTAGAATGAACTCCTTTTAACAAATAAAAAAGAGTAACCCTAAAGTATCAGTGGTATAAAGGGGATGTAAGTAGAGAAAAGTGAGGCAGAATGATAGAAGACTCGTTGGATTTGAATATGTTAAAGAATACTTAACTGAACACCTATCCAATAATAATAATGATGATGATAGCTAACATTAAATATTTCCTGCTATTTGTCAAGCACTGTATTAAGCACTTTATAAATATCTCATTTGATCAAGCATGGGGCAGGTCATGCTTGCTTGAGAACCCTGAGAAGTAGGTGCTATTATCATCACCATTTTAAAGGTAAGATAACCAAGTCAATCAGAGGTCAAGTGTCTTATTTAGGGTCACATAGCAGTTAAGTGTCTGAGGTTGTATTTGAACTCATGTCTTTCTCATTACAAAGAGCATTGTATTATACATATTATCTCATTCTCTAACCTTTCCATAGTTCATCCTCAATAATGTTCATACTTTCTGTTCATGTGATGTCTTTACTTTTTTTTTTTTTTCCACTGAGGCAATTGGAGTTAAGTGACTTGTCCAGGGTCAAACAGCTAGGAAGTATTAAGCGTTTGAAACCAGATTTGAACTCAGCTCCTCCTGACTTCAGGGCTGGTGCTCTATCCACTACTCTACCTAGCTGCCCCTCATGTGATGTTTTACAAAGCACATTCACATCTACTTTCTCACTTAATCAAATGAAATAATCTACATAAAGCATTTTACAAACCTTAAAGTACTATATAAATGCTACCTATTATATTATTATTATGTCTTCACAAAATCATTCTGAATTATGTAGGATAGGTGTTACTATCCCAAGTTTGTGCATGAGGAAATTGAAGCCCAGGACAGCAGACAGTAGAAAGAATATGAGCTTTAAATCCAGTTCTTTTTTTCTCTGAGTCCAGCTTTTTTTCATGCTATGGTTTCTCATAAGAATACCAAAATCCTCTCACCAGGATTTAGTATGGATAGAGCATCAGTAAGTGTTTCAATCCATTGAATGATGCATTCATGAAGTAGTAGGTCAAATGCCTAATCAACAATCCTATTAATTGTTTTATGTCCTTGTCTGATTTAAGTTTCACCAGCCCAGCATATTTTAAGAGTAATTAAGTTATTGAATCCCATTTGGTTTCTTTATCAACTTAAGACTTGTGAATATTCTGTGTTTAGCATTCTTTTTCTATGTAGAGTTAAATTACCTTCCCCAGGCTCGATTCATATTATGTATACTGAATAACTTTTTTTCTAACTTTTTCTTTATAAGAAGTTTTTTAGCTGATTAGTCATATCCAACTCTTTGTGATCTTAGGGACTAAGTATTCACGGGGTTTTCTTGTTAAAAATATTATGATAGCTTGCCATTTCATTCTCCAGTAGATCCTTTTGTCAGACAACCAAAGATTAAGTGATTTGCCCAATCACACAACTAGGAAGTGTCTAATGCTAGATAGGAACTCAGGTCTTCCTAATTCCAAGTCCAGTGCTTTATCAATTGAGCCATTAGCTGCCTGGAGAAGTCCCTAGATGTGCATTAATAATCAATCCCATCCCTAGAAAGGAAGATTTAGCAAGTCAAAGAATGTGTAAGTAGAATACCTAATTCTTTTTGTAAGGGGCAGATTTTTCCAGAATTGAATCCACTCCAAATAGTACATTTGGGTAAAGAAAAAAAGGGACATAGTATCCCAAGTGTCTTGGGCCCCAGCTGAACAGTTCCTCAATATTTGGAATGGGAATCCCAAAGAAGTAGAATCTTCAAGTAAAATTCTACCTTGAAATTAGCTGTGCTCCAGATCAAATATGCATTATGATTCAGTGTGCTCCTTATTACAAAGGCAGAAGCACTGGGATATTTGTTTAAAAAAAAAAATGGGATTGGGCAACCACAAGTAATAGATCTTCAGCTAATTGCTTATGACTCATGCATTCATTATTTAGCATCATACAGATCCTAAAATAGAGGCGACTCTTCCTCATTGGGGTTGTAACCTCATAACCTGCTGCATTTGTTTTAAGCTGGTTAGGTTCAGACCACACAAAAAAGCCTCAGATGCAGAGATCACTGCTGATATTCCACTGCCCTTATTATTGAGTTCAGTATGAAGGCTCTTTCTTTTGCAACAGTCAGTGCAATCCCCACAAGGCTCTCCTCACCAAAAGTGAGGAGCAAAACCATAGCAACTGAAGTAGAAAAAAAAATTGCTTTCAATTGCAATATTGTGTACTAGGCATCAGTGAGACCTGGATTCAAATCTTGTACCTAATGTTTTTTAGCTATATGACAATAGGCAAGTCAATTCATGCCTCTGATCCTTAATTTTCCTAATTGTAAGATTAATATAGTAATATTAGTTAAAGTCTTCTCATTGAGGTTTTTGAGATATAGTGAGAGAAATGAAAAAATAGCAAAATATTGTATAAAATGTCAACTCTCATTATTTCATTTTTCAGGCATTGATTCCAGATAGGTTAGGAAGGGAAAGTAAAGAAAACCTATTATGCAACTTTTAATGGCTTTTTGAGGATTTGAGAGCTGTCAGTGAATACCAAATCCTTAGAGCATGCTTGGATTTGTGCTTCCTGGTGGGTCATACAGAGCACAATCACTTATTCTCTGCCTCCTTCCAATCCAAAATGTTGGAGATTTAGTGAAATTAATTCATTCAATGAGTCACTGAGAGGCTGGTTCTATGTGATAATAAGTCTTTTCATTGCTTCAGAGTAGGAAGAATGGAGAGAAGACATAGAAAGAGAGATACATTGCAACTTAACATAAGGGATAACATTTTAAATATTCATAACTATACAACAATAAAATGGCTACTTTACAAGTAAAGTTTTATATATATATATAATTTTGGGGAGTATTAATATTTTTCCCAATTAGATTTTAAAATTATAATTACATTCTTTTTTCAAATTTTGAGTTCCAAATACTCTTCCTCTCTCTTCTTTCCCCCTAATTGAGAAGGCAAGCAATTTAACACAGATTATACATGTATAGTCATGTAAAACATATTTCTATGTGTTATATTGTAAAGGAAAACAGACAAAACAGAAAAAGAAAGAAAGAAAAACTATCTTCAATCTACCTTCGGACTCCTCCAGTTTTTTTCTTTGGAGATTAACAGCATTCTGTAAAGAGAAATCTTAAAATAACTGAGATATTGAACTGGGTGACCTTTAAAATCCCTTTCCAGGGATGTGGCTTCAGAAAGACCTGTGAAGACATATAAATGATACAAAGTGAAGTGAACAGAACTAGAAGAGCGAGGTAACAGTAATAGCAATATTGTAATAATGATCAACTGTGAAAGACTTAACAGCTATGATCAATACAATCATCTATAATACTTTCAAAGAACTCTATGAAAAATGCTATACACCTCCAGATAGAAAATTGATAGACTATTGGTACAGGTGAAAACATATTTTGTTTCTTTTTTTTCATGTTTTTTTTTCCCCCTCAACATGACTAGTGTGGAAATATTATATGTTTTACATGATTTCATATGTATAATAGGTATCTTATTTGTTACTTTCTCAATGGATGGAAGAGGGGAGAAAAAATGAAAACTTAACACTGAAAAAAAAAATAAAAATTGAAATTTTAATGGAAAAATATTTACAAATATAAAAGGCAATAAAATTGCTTCTCAAAGTAATATTCTGTAGTTTTAAATACATCTGTCTAAGGAGCACAGTGGCTCCCTACTCTTGTCTCCTAAAAGCATTTTGAGGCAATTTCCTGTGACCCCAAATTATTGAGTCCTACTGGATGAAACAAACATATTGCCAGTGTCAAAAGGGGTGAGTTACTTGGGATGGATAAATTCAACTATTCATCAAATATTTATTAAACATTTACTAAAATCTCATAGCATGAAGCTTCTTAATCTTTGACTCCCTGCTGAAAGCTGCATCAGAGAAGTAGTTCTCCATTACTCAATCTTTGGTCTCTGAACAGAATCCCACAGCCTTCAATTCCCCACAAGCCCTAGAAACTTTCCTGTGATGTGTCATTTGTTTAAACTTCTGTTCTCTTGGGTGGAAGAGGAAAAGAAAAACAATTATCTGTACCATAAACATTGTTTGAATTAATTTAAAATATTTTATGACTTGAAAATGTTCATTTTTATCATTTACTGAGATTCCCATTAAATTAAAGAGAGAATGAGTATTATTCTTTCTATCCTACAAAAGGAGAGAGGTGGTATCACAATTGTAAAATAGGACTTATAACAATACTTGCCTTAAAGGATTGTTGTAAGGATCAAATAAGATAATATTTGTTACATTATCACAGTGTCTGATACCTTTGTTGTAGTTGTTCTTTAGTTGCTCGATCATATCTGACAATGTGATTTTATGGACCATAGGAAGCCAGACTTTTCTATCCTCCACTATCTCCTGAAGTCTGTCCAAACTCTTGTTTGTTGCTTCTACAACACTATCTCTCCATCTCATTCGGTTTTCCTTATCCTTTTTATTTCCATCTTTCCCAATACCAAGATCTTTTTTCAGTGAGTCCCATCTTTCCATTATATGGCTGAAGTATTTAAGCTTTGTCTTCAGGATTTGATCTTCCAGTAAATAGTCTGAATTGATTTCTTTGAGTATTGACTGGTTTGATCTTCTTCCTGTCCAGAGACTTTCAAAATTTCCAGCGCTAAAATTTAAAAACATCTATTTTGTGGTGCTCAGCTTTGTCCAGCTCTCTGGACATACAAAGCCATATATTGCCATTGGAAAAACTATAGTTTTGACTAAATGGGCCTCTATGAGCAAAGAGATGTTTCTGCTTTTTAAAATGCCCTTTATATTGGCAATAGCTTTCTTTTTTTTAATTATAGCTTTTTATTTACAAGATATATGCATGGGTAATTTTTCAGCATTGACCTTTGCAAAACTTTCTGTTCCAACTTTTCCCGTCATTCCTCCCATCCCCTCCCCTAGACAGCAAGTAGACCAATACAAGTTAAATATGTTAAAGTATATGTTAAATACTATATATGTATACATATCCATAGTTATTTTGCTGCACAAGAAAAATCGGACTTAGAAATAAGGTAAAAATAACCTGAGAAGGAAATCAAAAATGTAAGCAGACAAAATCAGAGGGAATAGAAATGCTATGTTGTGGTTCATACTTATTTCCCAGAGTTCTTTCATTGGGTATAGCTGGTTCTCTTCATTATTGAACATATGGAACTGATTTGGTTCATCTCATTATTGAAGAGAGCCATGTCTATCAGAATTGATCATCATATAGCATTGTTGTTGAAGTATATAATGATCTTCTGGTCCTGATCATTTCACTCATTTCATTTCACAGTTTATGAAAGTCTCTCCAGGCTTTTCTGAAATCATCCTGCTGGTCATTTCTTACAGAACAATAATATTCCATAACATTCATATACCACAACTTATTCAACCATTCTCCATTGATGAGCATCCATTCAATTTCCAGTTTCTAGCCACTACAAAAAGGGCTGCCACAAACATTTTGGCACATACAGGTCCCTTCCCTTCTTTAGTATCTCTTTGGGATATAAGTCCAATAGTAACACTTCTGGATCAAAGGGTATATAGAGTTTGATAAATTTTTGACCATAGTTCCAAATTGCTCTCCAGAATGGCTGGATGTATTCACAACTCCACCAACAATGTATCAGTGTCCCAGTTTTCCGACATCCCTTTCAACATTCTGCATTATCTTTTCCTGTCATCCTAGCCAATCTGATAGGTATATAGTGGTATCTCAGCGTTGTCTTAATTTGCATTTCTCTGATTAAGAATGACTTGGAGTATCTCTTCATATGGCTAGAAATAGTTTCAATTTCTTTATCCAAAAATTGTCTGTTCATATCCTTTGAATTGGAGAATGGCTTGATTTCTTATAAATTAGAGCCAATTTTCTATATATTTTGGAAATGAGGCCTTTATCAAAACCTTTGATTGCAAAAATGTTTTCCCAGTTTATTACTTCTCTTCTAATCTTGTCTACATTAGTTTTGTTTGTAAAAAAACTTTTTAACTTGATATAATCAAAATTTTCTATTTTGTGATCAATAATGATCTCTAGTTCTTCTTTGGTCACAAATTCCTTCCTCTTCCACAGGTCTGAGAGGTAAACTATCCTGTGTTCTCCTAATTTATTCATAATCTCAGTTTTTATGCCTAGATCATGAACCCATTTTGACCTTATCTTGGTGTACAGTGTTACATGTGGGTCAATGCCTAGTTTCTGCCATACTAATTTCCAATTTTCCCAGCAGTTTTTGTCAAATAGTGAATTCTTACCCCAAAAGCTGGGGTCTTTGAGTTTGTCAAACACTAGATTATTAAAGTTATTTGACTATTTTGTATACTGTGAATCTAACCTATTCCACGGATCAACTAGTCTATTTCTTAGCCAATATCAAATGGTTTTGGTGACCGCTGCTTTATAATATAATTTTAGTTCTGGTACAGTTAGTTCGCCTTCATTTGATTTTTTTTCTCATTAGTTTCCTTGAAAGTCTTGACCTTTTGTTCTTCCAGATGAATTTGTTATTTTTTTGTTATTATTGTTTTTTGTTATTATTTGTTATTGTTATTATTTTTTCTAGGTCATTAAAATAGTTTTTTGGGAGTCTGATTAGCATAGCACTAAATAAATAGATAGTTTAGGTAGTATTGTCATCTTTATTATATTCACTCAACCTATCCACCATAGCTTTCCTTTCAAAGAGAAAGTATCCATAAATAATAAGATCAGAAGCTTCACTAGACTGCCAAACAAGTCTGTAACCCCAAAACTCTAGTCTAAAGTTTATAGTTTTATGTGTATGGTTTATAGTTAGTCAGAATATATAGTATATGAAAATATAGTATTGTAAAATAAGGGTAGAAAAACATTTTGGTAACATGCTGTGGAGAGTCTTAGAGATTATACAATCAAATAAGGATTACTATATGCAAAGCACTGTGCTATATTATGGAGATATGTAGGAAAAAATAGCCCCTGGCCACTCTCATGGAGCTTACATTTTACTGGTGGCACCCAACATTTACACAAACAAACACACAATATAATTTGAGAAAGATGGAAGCTTTAAAAACTAGGGGAATAAGGAAAGTTTTAATGAAGAAATTGGCAGTTGACATGAGCTTTGAAGGAATTTAAGGGTTCTGAGATATACATGTAAGTAGGGAACACATTCTAGTATGGGGATAAAGATCCAGCCTGTATAAAGATTCCAAAATTAGAGAAAATATTCTGAATTTTGTAAATGAAAAGTAGATCAGCTTAATTTGGAATGTAGAGGTCATGAAGGGAAGTAATAAAATAAGTCTATACCGATGAAGTGGAACTAGATCATGAATGACTTTTAAAATGGAAAGCTAAGTAGTTCATGTTTTATCATAAAGGAAATAGGGAGCCACTAACACCTCTTGAGCAGAAGAGTTACTTGGTCAGAACAGTGTGAGAAAGATTATTATGATAGTTATGTGGCTGATTGGGAAAGAGGGCAAGGAGAACAGCTTGGTGAATATTGCAATAGTCCAGGCAAGAGATTACAAAAGTCTGAAATGGAATGATGGAGAAAAGGAGAAGGATGTGAGAGATAGTTTAGAGGTAAAAATTAAGAAGACTTGGGAAATAACTAAATATGGGAAGAAATTAAAGAATCAAGAATAGCTGAATTTGTATGACTGAAAGGATGGTAGTGTCTTTAAAAGAAATAAGTTTAGAAACAAGCAGCAGATTTGGGGAAAATCTCTATATTATCTCTAAAAGTCCATTTTGAAACATGTTGAGTTTGAGATGGCTAATGAGCATCCAGGTCAGTATTTCCTTCAGAAAATTAGTGTTATAAGATTGGAGCCCCAGAAGAAGATTAGGGAGTCCTCTCTATCAAGACTCAAATGAAGCACTACCCTCTGCTTAAGGAGTTTTGTTTGATCAAACACAGGAAATTCAGTTGGATGAAAAATTTCTCTTGCCCAGATTTCAGCGTACATTTGGATAGTCACAATAGGTCTTATCCATCAGTTCATACAACTGGGTCAGATGATACAGATGGACTCATTTCAAAGATAAACAGGAGAGAAGAACAAATTAGATTGCTTTCAGGAAAATTGCAAAATTTCTTTATGATGCCAACATTCCCATGAAAGCAAAGGCTCATGGATCAGATCTGTGATTTCACTGAATAAGAGAACTCCCAATAAAGAAATTCCTTCTATAAATATTGATAAACTATCTTGTCAAAAAAATTTAAGTAGGGAACTGATGGACTTGGAATGCAGATCAAATCATATTTTTTCACTTTATTCTTTCTAATTTTCCCCTCTCTTTTGATCTATTTCTTCTTTTATAAGTCTGACTAAATATGAAAATGTTTTACATGTTAACATATATATAAACTATATCAAACTGCCTCCCCTTGGAAGAGGGGAGGAGGGGGAGAAAAATTTGGAACTCAAAGTCTTGTAAAAAAAAAAAAAGAATGCTAAAAATCTTCTGAAATGTATGTTTAAAAAATTTTTTTAAATATTTAAAATATTCATTTATTAATGAGTCTCTCTTCCATAATGAAAAAGAAGTAAATGTTCATTTATTTTGTGGTTCCCTCTCTCATTCAGTTAAAAGTGACTTCTTAATACTGTATCTTCTTTAGTTAATCTCACCAGCTTTAGTCCTTAATTTGGACTTTTGTACCAGAGACAGGTTATATCCCCTGTATTTTGAGTACAGTGGTTGACCCTGCTTAATCTTCTCTGGGTCACCTGGGTTCCTGTGTTGACCTTTTCCTCCTTGGGTTAGATCTTTGAAGTCCAGAGTACTGGGCTTTCAGGTCTCTTTCTGATGCTAAACACAATGCTAGATGGATCAGAGCTCCATGATTGCTGCTCTATTGGCATTCTTTGCTAAATCAGGATTTAGCAAATCTCACTCCCATCCCACTCAGAACCATGGCTTAATTGAGACTTAATTATTAACTCAATTTACCATGTTAATTATCCAGAGGAGACTAAAATAGTTAATAAAATACAAGGGGCTAGATTATTAATAGTTAATCTTACCTCCATACCCACATAGTATACAATAGTATGAAATAAATGATAATAGTGGCACTTAATTTGTTTCTAATATACTACACATCATTTTAAAGAATGAACCTGCTATATAAATTGATATCCTACATCATTCCAGGAAACAGCAATCGAAATACTATCATGTTACTTCTTTGCATATAATTGTATCTTTTTCTGGTTCATAAAATCAGTTCAGCACATCTGAATAGTGGAGTCTTTGAATTGTCATATCCAAAGAAAGGAGAATCCTTTCCTTTCCAGAATCTCTGGGGAAAGTAGGATAAAGTCTGAATCAATAAACTCACAAAAGAGAAAAAAATCAACTTTTAAAAATTCTGCTTCTTCCTTCATGTCTACGGCCTGAAGGGGGAGGATATATACATCACTACTCTTTATTTTTGGCAGAATGAAGTCTAATAAAAATCAATTAAACTCATTTGGTATTACAAATTGCCAAATATTATTTTCATTCACTAGCAGGTTTAAAATACTCAAGTTCTTCCATTATAATCCAACCCAAATCCAGTTCTAAATAATTTAGTAGAGAATTTTTTTTCATTCCAGTTGACATGTATCTGTTTCCTTTTCTACTTAGAGGCTGATCCCAAATATTCTGAGTGTTTATATAATGTTACCCACAGATGAGACTGTGAAAATAGTAATGAACAATTGTGACAATGAAAATCTCGGGAATGATAACTAAGGATACCAGTGCTTAGACTCTGAAGTTCCAATGAAATATAAGTTTGGCTACATAGAGAGCTGGGAAAGGTTGTCTCTTGCAATACCATAGCTCTGGTTCTAGAATGAAAAGATATCATTTAGTCTCCTCAACTGGCTAAGAAATTGAGGGGCTGGGGCAGCTAGATGGCACAGTGAATAGAACATCAGGCCTGAAGTCAGGAGGACCTGAGTTCAAATCCAGCCTCAGATATTTAATACTTCCTAGCTGAGTGATCCTGGGAAAATCACTTAACTCCAATTGCTTCAGCAAATAATAATAATAACTCTATTTCTTTTATTATTATTATTATTTGTTGAAGCAATTGAGGGACTATGGAGAAATGGGTTGTTACTGAATTAATATTCTGAATTAAGGTTATTTCTTCCCTTCCCACATGAAAGTAGTAAAAGCAAATTAGAAAATGAAGTAAGGAAATAAAGAGGGAGGAGGAACCAAGATAGCAGAGTATAGGCCAGATGACTTCTTCCAAATATTCTCTTCCAATTAAGTTTAAAGTCTCAAATAAGATTTTGGAGCATCAGAGTCCACAGGATGTCAGAGGGAAACATTTACCACCAAAAACAACTTCGGAGATCTGTAGGAGAGGTCTACTATTCCTGGGTGAGCACAGACTCAGAATATAGCTAGAGCACCAGCATCGGATCTTTGAGGGGGTCATGACACAGCAGCGGCTTTGGGAGCTCTTAGCCCATAAATAGTAAGGGGGTCAGACAACTGTTCAGAAAGAGATTACAGAGAGTGTCTTTACTGGCATTGATTTTGAATTCTATTGACCATAAGCAGCTCTCGATTGTAGGATAGAGAAGCATGGTTGTGATTGGTCACAAGAGAGCAAGGGTTCTGATCAGTTCCAGAGCTAAGAGGAGTACTAGTACTTACAGATGCAAAGGTAACCTAGATAGCTCCAGGCTAAGAAAAGTGCTATTATTTACATTTGCAGGGGAACAAGGGCTCTTTAAACAGCAACATGCAGAGCAAGAAAGTGGTGATCACAGCTCTCCAAGAATAAAATCTAATACAAATCAATTAAATTTATTTGGTATTCCAAATTGCCAATTTGTATTTTTATTCACTACAGGGGATAAGAGTATTCATGTACTTTTGCATTTCACTACCTACTTTAGTCTCTTCTGAATAATTAATATGGTGAATTGAACTAATAGTTAAAAGTGTCACCATGGTATGGAACTTTCTGAACCCTGGGAGCAACAGAAAAGTGCCAATGAAGCAGCAAATAGTGTGGGTGTGGCCCCAGGAAACCCTGAGGCTCTAATATATTTACCTTGAAATACTGAAAACTTGAGGATCCCCAGAACTAGTTCTGAAAACAATAGCTATTAGTAGCTAAATCCTGAAGCACAGTGCCTTCCCCCATAGTAAGCAAATAGATCCTCATTTTAACATAAAATTCAAAGTGAAGAAATAGATTGGGCAGATGAACAAACTCCAGAAAAAGTATAGACCACAAAAAGCTACTATGGGGACAGGGAAGACCAAAATGAAAACTTAGAAGACAACAATGTGGGGGGCAAAAACGAGTACAGAAAAGCCTCAAATGAAATGCTAATTGGATCCAAGTCCAGCAAGCATTCCTAGAGTAGTTTTAAAAAGATAAGAATGGTAAAGGAAAATCAGGAAAAAAAAAACTGGAATTTCTTGCCAAAAAAAAAATGTAAAAATAAAATAAATAGCTTAGTAAAAGAGCACAAAAATTCACTGAAGAAAAGAACTTAAAAAGCAAAATTGGTCAAATGGGAAAAGAGGAACAAAAATTCATAGAGGAAAATAATTCCTTAAAAATTAGAATTGGGCAAGTAAAAGCTCAAGATTCCGTCATACTTCAAGAAACAATAAAACAATGTCAAAAGAAAGAAAAAATAGAAGCAATGTGAAATATTTCACTGGAAAAAAAAAACTGGCCTGGAGCTAGATTGAGAAGAAATAACTTAAGAATTATTGGACAATCTGAAAGCCATTATCAAAAAAAAAAAATAGCATAGATATTATATTTAACTAAATTACAGAGGAAAACTGTCCTAATATCTTAAGTGCAGAGAGTAAAATAGAAATTGAAAGAATCTACTAAATCATTTTCTATATGAAATCCCAAAATGAAAACTCCCAAAAATATTAGAGCCAAATTCTAGAACTCCCAGATTAAGGAGGAAATGTTACAAGAAGTCAAAAAGAAACAATTCAAATGTTGTGAAGACATATTCAGGATCACACAAGATTTACCTGCTTCCATATTAAAGGAGTGGAGGGCTTGAAATGCGATACTCCAGAGAGCAAAGTATCTACTATTACAACCAAGAATAACCTACCCAGCAAAACTGAATATTATCTTTCAAGGGTTGAAATGGATATTTAATAAAATAGCGAACTTTCAAGCATTTCTAATGAAAAGATCAGAGCTGAATAGAAAATTGGACATTCAAACAAAACTCCAGAGAAACTTAAATTAAAAAAAAAACATGAAAGAGTAATCATAAGGTACTCAATGTAGTTAAACTGCTTACATTCCTATGTGAGATGATACATGTTAACGCCTAAGAATTTTATCATTATTAGGTCAATTAGAAGAAGCCTGAATAAACAGAAACTATAAAGAGTGAGTAGATTATGATGATGATTTCCCAAAAAATATAGAGGTAAGAAAAAGGGATACACTAGAAGAAAAGAAAGGGAGAGGTAGAATGGGGAAATTTTTCTAACATAAAGGAAGTGTGCAAGGAAGAATTTTTATAGTGGAGAGGAAAACATGAAAAGTGAACAATTCTTGAACCTGTCATTGGAATTTATTTAAAATGGAAAGAATATACACACCTACACACACACATATACACAACACACTCACTCACTCTCAGTGGGGTATAGAAATGTATCTTACCCAATAGAAAATAAGAGGAGATAATAGTTATAGGAGTGAGGAGATGATAAAGGGAGGAAATTTTGGAAGAGGCAGTTATTAGGAGCCAAACAGACTTTTAAGGAAGACCAGGCTAAAATCACAGAGCAAGGAAAATGGGATAGAGGGAAATGCAGTCAGTGATCATAATCTGAATATGAATGAGATGGGCTAACACATAGAATAGAGACCAAGAGCAGAATAGAGAATGCTCCAAAGTTTCTCCACAGTATTTCCACTACATGTGAAGTAAAACATTTATTAAATACCTACTCTTGTGTCAGACACTGTGCTAAGCATTAAAGATACAAAGAAAGGGGAAAATGTCCCTCTTCTCAAGAAGCTCACATTCTAATGAAGGTGACAGCTTTCCTGGAAGGAAGTTTCCCAACCTCCTCCATATGGAAAAACTCTCTTTTTGACCTTGTCCAACAATGACTTCTTATTCTGCAGATTATGTCCATCATTTCTCTTTCAGGGGGTAGATGATAGATGCTTCATCATTATTCTGAACAAAGTCCAGTTCTCCATTATACAAATGCAGTACAGTATAACTATATGCTATTATCATTGACTATTTTTGATGGCAAAGAGGCATGCTGTTGGTATGCTGAGAGAAAAAAAAGCAATGAATTTTACAGGAATATTTATCTAAAACTTTTTATTGTCTTATGAACTTTCAAGATGTCACTGTAGTCATTTGTACATATTTCTATAAGACATAAGAAGAAATAGGCAGAAATTTATAATCTCATCAACACATACACCAAAAAAATAAGTATTACAACCTTCAAATAAACCAGACTAGAAATACCACTGTTTAGGTATTAAAACAGAATTAAGCAATATATTTCATTTGAAAAATATAGATATGCAGTTGCCAGTACAATCTGTCTAGTTTGTATGCAAAGTAGTTATTATTTAAATTTATAGATGAAAGAAACTGAGACACAGAAAAGGTTAGAATTTTAATCAGGAGTGTATAAGAAATATTTAATGCAGAACAAGATTGGTTTTCTGCCACTGGACAAGTTCTGCCACAATCCTAAAGAGCTTAAAGATTCTTAGAAGGCATACTGCCCTTTCAAATTAATAATCTAGAAATTTTCTTTCTTTCTTTTTTTCTGAGGCAATTGGGGTTAAGTGATTTGTCTAAGGTCACATAGCTAGGAAGATTTAAGTGTCTGAGGCCAGATCTGAAATCAAGTCCTCCTGACTTCAGGGCTGGCGCTCTATCCACTGCACCAATTAGCTCCCTCATAGAAACTGTGATTTGATAATCCAATCCCTGAAGTGCTTTGGTACATTTCAACTTAACATTGACACATTCTTTCCCTTTTCGAATTATAATCATATTAATGAAAATGAAGTATTTCTGACTTTATTGTTCCAATCACTAAACTTTTCTTTAAGGACTTATATAACACCTCTTTGTCTAGCCCACTGGCCAGCCAATTGCTTTTCATTGTGTTTATAAAGGATTTTGAATACTTTTAAACTGGTATTAATAAAATGCATTATGATCTTGGTAATAGTTCAATCAGCTAAATTAATTAGAGTGAATTTTTAAAATCTATTTTTATCTAGGATAAAGTTTGATAGTGAAATTCCAAAAAGGTTCAACTGGAAAACTTGGATAACTCCTTCTTTTGTGCCTTTATCCTTATTTTCTTCTTTTTCTGTAACAACTTCCCTCTTCCCCCTCCCCCAACATCTTCCCTATGGTATCCTTTTCCTCTGAATTTTATCTACAGCCACTTTTCTTACCAATAACATTTTCTTCCCAAAAGAAAACCACTATCAGGGAGAGATACAAAGTGTCTAGGTCATTAATCCTAAAAAATCCCACAGTATATATGTAGGTATGTATATATCCACACACCTTCCCTTTTCTCCCTCCCTGCCCAGAAGTGCATTATAAGTACATTGAGAATTTAGTGTCAGAGAAATTGAAGAATGAGAATTTGAAGTTTTTCAATTGTCCTCAAGAGATAGGAGTTATTTTCAAAAGTCAGTTTTAATCAGGTTTGTTCTCTCCCTCCTCCTCAGTTGAACAAGAACACCAAGATCTCCCAGAAATAAATTCACATTGTTAAAAATGAAGAAAACTCCCTTTTTGACCTTGTCCAATAATGACTTTTTATTCTTCAGATTATGTCCATCATTTCCCTTTTGGGGGTAGATGATATGCTTCATCATTAGTTCTTTGGAACTGTGGTTTGCTGTTGCATTGAACAAAGTTCTAAAATCTTTTAAAGTTATTTTTCTCCATAAGATTGTTGTCATAAAAATTGTTGTCCTGACTCTGCTTACTCCATACTGAATCAATTCATATCAATTCTTCTTAGTTTTCTTTTCTGAAGTGACTGTTCATCGCTTCATTTCTTATAGCACAATAATATTGCATAATTCTTTTAACCATTTCCCACTGGATATATACTAATCACCTCTCCCCTAAATGCTCTTTCCAGTTTTACAAAAAGAAGTTATTTTTGTAGGTAAGGGTCAGTTCCCTTTGTTATTGACCTTTTTGTGATATGTCAAGTAGTGATATTACTGCATTAAAAATATGCACCATTAAATGACTTTTGAAGCATTAATTTCAAATTGTTTTAAGGATGACTGTACCAATTCATAGTTCCATCAACAGTATACTGGTGAACTTGTTTTCCCACAGTGCTCCAACATGTCATTTCCTTTTTTCTTAACTTTGATAACCAGATAATTATTAGGTAGAATCCCAGAACTTTAATATTTTACTTATGTAATTATTAGTGATATGTAGCATTTTCTCATATGGCTGCTGATAGCTTTATCTGTCTTTCACCATTTATCTATTATGGAATTATATCTTGTGATTACAAAATTGAATCAATTTTTATATCTTGTGTTACAAAGATATATTTGTTTCTGTGTTTTGTAATTTATAATTTTCTTAGTTATCTTTTCTTGCTTTAGGTATCAGGACAATGTGTATATCACAGAAGGAAACTGTAATTCTCTTCTGTGGTGCAAAGTTCAGATTAAAAAGTATCATCCCAAGCAGGACCAGGAGATCATTATATACTTCAACAACAATACTATATGATGACCAGTTCTGATGGACCAGGCCATCCTCAGCAACGAGATCAACCAAATCATTTCTAATGGAGCAGTAATGAACTGAACTAGCTATGCCCAGAAAAAGAACTCTGGGAGATGACTAAAAACCATTACATTGAATTCCCAATCCCTATATTTATGCACACCTGCATTTTTGATTTCCTTCACAAGCTAATTGTACAATATTTCAGAGTCTGATTCTTTTTGTACAGCAAAATAACGTTTTGGTCATGTATACTTATTGTGTATCTAAGTTATATTTTAATATATTTAACATCTACTGGTCATCCTGCCATCTAGAGGAGGGGGTGCGGGGGTAAGAGGTGAAAAATTGGAACAAGAGGTTTGGCAATTGTTAATGCTGTAAAGTTACCCATGTATATATCCTGTAAATAAAAGGCTATTAAATAAAAAAATAATAATAAAAAAAATAAAAAGTATCATCCCACATAGAGATAGTTTTAAGAAATTTTATTGCTACTCACAAGGGAAGGAGGACAACAGCTTCTAGCAGGGACAATCTCAATGTGTGAACTACATGCAGAGTGGAAAGCAAGCCAGAGGAGTATGTAGACCTTAAATGAAGGTCCCCAAACCCTCAGAGCCTTAATTTAATTCATTTAAATATCATTTGAGACAAAAGTCAGGATTATACAATAGGAAACTGGCTTATTACCTTAAAAAAAAACAATAAAATGAGAGTATTTCTAATTCTAATAGGGAGCTTGACATACAAAACTGAAAAGTAGGAATAAAGAATAAAGAAGTTGAAAACAAATCTAATGATGTCATCTAATAAAAGCCTAGAATGGTAGGCTGGGAATATACAAGTAAAGTCAGTTTTCTTTCCCTAGTTTTGCAAATAATTTTGTGATATTTGAATTGATTTTTCTTTTAATGTTTGACTTGTATTAATCGATTATAATTTCTTTCTATTAGTTCACTTGTAAATCCTCCTGTTTTTGGAGTTGGATTTTTCCTTCAGGAACTTATTTGTGATTTGTTTAGTTTCTTTTTCCTGATATTAAATTATTGAAATAATGTTTCTTCTTTTTCTAATCTGAGTTTTTTACATTTTATGTTTCCTCTATTTCCTCTACATTATGAATTTTGCTGCCATGAAACTGAACAAAGAGATGGTTTCTGCTTTTCTCACTAATATTATTTATTTTCAGAAAAGGAGCTTTCAAAATATCCAGATGATTTCTAAGGAAAATTCCATAGATTTTTCACTTGACCACTTTAAAAAAGTATATTTTAGCCATGTGGAAAATTCAATAACAATAAAACTAAAGAGTGGGAATTTAGGCTCTTTCAAAGTCCTTAAGATAAAGAAATAAAACTTTAACTCAGATTCAAAGTGTCTAATAACTGGAAATTTAAATTATTTTTCCATATGGTAACTTGAAGATTTTTAGCTCAAACAGATGATGCAAGATAAAGTAAGCACATTTTCATTTCTGGAAGAGGAAGCCCAGCTAGGAAAGAGAATGATCCAAATATATTTTGTACATAAACAGTCAATATATCAATTTTAGGACAAAGTTTCTAAATGGAAATTTTCCTCCTTTGCTTCCTTCTTTTAATCAGGAAAAAAGTACGGATTATTATCCATAAGTCTTCCTTAAATGGATAGCTAAGACATAGAAGAGCATTTATGTACAGAATTCACAGGCCTTAATATTATAGCCCAAGTAATTCTCTGTTCCCTTTACTTTTCCCCTCCCTTCCTATTTAACTACAGTTTCTCAGAAATGTCATCATTCTGGCATTCCCATAACTGCTGCATCACTGCTTAGGTAACTAATTCATTATGAAATCAGAAAGGCTCTAATTTTACATCCGTCTTTCCTCTACCAGTCACCATTCTTAAAAATCCCAAGCATCACTCCTTGGTTATTAAGTATTTTCATAAAAGTCATAATCACCAAGCATAGCTAGTCACATGTTCCTCATACCATTTTTACTATACAGAAATGACAAAAGAATGTCTGTCCAGACATTTTCACAATAGAGATGAAATAACCATGCTATTCATGTGCCTGCCATTGCTATTAGTAGTGTCCTGCCCTGACAATGTGACCTGACAGACTACAATCATCTGTATGACCTCAGCTCTATTGCAAAATAGAAAAGGAATGAATATTAAGATACCTCTTATAATCTTCTTCCATGAGAGTTCTGTATTCTCACTAGCAATAATTTCTTCTTTCATGTTCTTTCTCTGCTGGTGAGTTTGGCAATAACATTCTACCATGTTATATGTCAGAGAAAGGTTGGTTGATTTATTTGATGAAGTCAATTTACCTCATTGAAAGTAAGTAATAAGCTATGCAAATACCAAGTGGGAACAATAAATCTACTTCAAGGGTGCCTAACTAAAATGATTCTCAACTGACAATGTGGAGGATAAGCACACCAGTAAGGACTCAAACTATGGAAATTAGAGAATCGCTATTCACTCCTCAGATGTAAATCTTAAACCTTGGAGAGAAAGGAAAAGCCTGTTCTGTGACCCAAGTATCACTTCTGAAAGTGGGAGCTGGAATAAAGATCCTCAGAGCTTATATGTGCTATATGCAGAAGAGTGAAAATGGCCTAAAAAAAAAAAAATTGCTTTGTAGTCCATATCAATTCAACAAATATTAACTGCCTTCTATGTTTAAAAAAAGTCACCATTCTGGATGCTGAGAATACAAAGATGAAAAATATTATAGTCCATGCTTTCAAGGAGTTCACATACTAGTAGGCAGATAAGACATAGACACAAGTAAATATAATACAAGTGAGGCAATGGGAGAGGTCAAAATGATAATCTGCTGCATGACACCTTTCCCAAATCCCTTATTATTCTCTCTTCCAAACTACCCTGGATTTAACTAGATTTTATATATTTATATCTGTGGACCTTAAATTTATGTAAGAATTTATTGTCTTACCTATTAATGTTTAAGTGTTTTATGAGTACAAATTATTTTTTCATTACACTTGTATCCTTAGCATATCATCGTATACATGGTAGACACTTAATAAGTACTGGTTGATTGGTTGCCCTGAATGATTCAAAGATGGATAAATTGCTTCTAGCTGGGAAAATATTAGATGTTAAAAGAACATCTTAGGTAGCAATTAAACTGGATCTGGAAAGAAGAAAAGAATGTCCAGAGATAAGAGATGAGAGAATCTTTTCCAAGCATCGCATATGATAACTAGGTCCCATTCTCTTTTTTTTTTTTTCCTATACAAGACATAATCATTATAGTCAAAAACATGGGACTGAGATTCAGGGGACTAGTTTCTATTCTGCCACTATTTTGTTTTGTAAATGACTTTAGGCAAATTACTTAATCTCTCCTACTTTCGATTTCTTCATCCATTTCCATCTATGAGAAGGGAGTTAGAGAGGGAAAAATAAACAAAATAAATTATAAAGTATAAAGTATCTTCTAGAACGAATAGTTTATGATTCTATGTTGAACTAGAATATGAATCTTCTTTGTCAAGTACTATGGCACTGAACTGAATTTTACAAATTTTTAATTTCTCCAAGTCCTAGTGTAACTAAAAAACCCTCACTTCCAATCTCCTATACTGGTACACTTTCTATGGAGCTAAGTCTGTACTCAGGCCTTTTCTAGTAAGCCCTCTGTTTAGACCCCATATTAAAGGACATGGACACTTGTAGCTCCTGACTGATTCCTGATATTTCCTGTTGGGATATCTCAGGAATATGTCAAAGATTATAGGAGAATTCTATTTTAGCTCCCTCACTATCTTTTGAACACTCAACTTGGAGAGTTCTTTCTAAGTCTTTGACCAATCTCCCTCAGACTTGAAGTAGGAGGAAAAGAGGGAATTTCTATGTTCACTCCCCTTTTCAAGAAGCAGAAATAGTAGCTAGAGGCATAGAACAGTGAAAGGACAGGAAAGTGAAAGACAAGAAAGTTTGCTCGTCTAGATGAGATTAAAAATGGGTCTCAAGTCTGTCTGTCTCTTCTAATTTGTGTTTCTTTCCCTGAGCATAGAATACCGAACAGCAAGACTGAAAACTGGACTCTTCCATCCATGGTAGCTACTTCATAAACTCTAGAGGTTTGGGGTCATTAAGAAGGTTGGTTGCCAATTGCCCAGCAGGATGTGCAACCACACCCATCCCAGAAGTGATAATGTCCACAGATAAGAGGATGAGTCATATATGCTTAGTTAGTTAAAAGATGTGACCTTGAATGAACTGCTCAGATCCAAGGTGAAAGTGAAGTTCAGCAGTCTCCAAAATTTTGGGGGTTTAAGTATCAGACTCCCAGGAAAATATAATAGAGGAAGGTGGGATATTGTTTGTATTTTAGGCATTTCTTTTATGGGAGAAATTTATAGAACTCATTCACCTAATATCTACAAATTTTATACTGAATAATGTTTAAAACTAAGACCTTATAGTCTATTTTAGGAAGACCCTAAACATAAGGTCTTGTTTTATTTAAGTTTTTTTTTTAATTTTATTTAAGATTTGTTCCCTAAAGTATAATGAGTCATAAAGGCTAAGAAAAAAAAAAACCTGGTCTTTAACCTTTAACATCACGCCAAACCTGTTCTGTGGATATGCTGAACTAAGATCCCTTTATGAGTGAAAGTCATCACTGAACTTTGAGCAACAACACTAGGTAGATTAGAAGAACAAAAGGCTTATTAGAAAAACAATTAATTTTACTTCAAATGTAAAATTGTCATTCTAGATGTTATACATTACTTACTGTTTTAAATTATAGCAGTACTTTTGTGGGGAAAAAATATCAATCAAGATAAATAAAATTGACATGCTAAATGTGTCGAGAAAGATATTTAAAAATTCACAATACCTCAATAAATAATTAAAAATTAATTTAATGAAAAAGTTTAACAATAAATCAATGGTTTCTTTAATATTAGAAATTGCCATTGCTCTATTTCTTAGTCATCCCATTTTATTTTCTTTGGGTAAGTCTTTTTGTCTCTGAGCAAAATAGTCCTCTTCTTGAGACCTCACTTTTGCCTCTTTTAGCAAGTGAAGCTCTAGATTTTGTAACTGCCTTGTAGGTTCTGAGAACCCACATTAATTAACAGTTGAAACTAAACCTTCTCAATGGAGAACTGTCTTTTCTAACCTCCAACTATTAGCAGTGTCAAGAGGACTGATAAGAAATAAAAAGGACCATTTTTTCCCTCCTTCTAATTCTCAACCTTCTCACCCTATTGGACAAGTGAGAATCTTCTTTTTCTGTTTTTCCTATAGCCTCACATTAGAAAACAAGAGTTTTCACATTATTTCTCCTAATTCTCTTGGAAGAAGTATTCCTTGGGGAATTCCAACTCTGCACAAATGTTACCAATAATTCCCTCCTTTCTATTTCCCTCTTATTGACTTTCATTTGATTCTCAAATTCATAGATCTCACAATTAGAATTTAGTTGAAAAATGTTTCAGAAAGGAACTTGTCTGGAAGCCACAATTGGAGAGCAGAAATCTATTTCACATGACCCCAGAAGCACTGTGGATTTGTAAAAATTTCCTTTGGAATATTATCCATTACGCTCAAGCTGGGTCTTAAGGACCACCCAAAAATCCAACTTCAGCTCCCAAGGGCTGATTTAGAAATTCATACCCAGCTCTGTCCAGAGAATATATTCAAAGAAATCTCTAGATCTGAAGTCTGAAAGGCAATATAATAGTGGTAAGAGCTCTGGTTCTGACCAAGACTCAAATTCTACCTCCAGCACTTAGTACCTGTGTGACATTGGGGAAATTATTTACTTTCCTGGGTTCAGTTCCCTCAACTGTAAAATGAGAGAGTTGGATTAAATGGTTCCTTCCAACTTTTAAGAGCTATGATTCTTTGATTCATGCCCTCTCTCCCTCTTATCTTCCCCCATAATGTCCAATGTCCAATACAATTCCTAGGAGAATCAGTGCCCCAAGCATATCACTAGTATTTTTCATTTCACTGGTGCATCAGAGGATACTGTAGCTAGAGGAAACACACTCTGATCTGATGCCTGCTACAGATGCATACAGCTCAGGTACCACCAGCTCGGGTACCTGGAGCACAGCTTTATCATCTGCACCCTGGCTGGCAGCCTCTAGGCGAAGACGTAATTGTGTTGGGGAAGGTCGGCTGTCTTCGTGCCATTTCCAACAGGATTTCATGATGCTATACCTGTAAGAAGGAGAAAGAGAAGAAAAACTTGGTGCTTTGATACAATGCCTGTCAGTAGACTGCTTTTCTTTCTTACCGAATTATTTATTTCCTTTTAAAATTGAAAATATCATTCCTTATTATTGTTCTATAAGAAATGAGGAGCTCTCAGAAAAACCTGGAAGGTTTTCCATGTGCTCAAGCAAAGTGAAAAGGATAATAGCAATGATGTGGATGAACAGCTGTGAATGATTTTGCTATTCTCAGCGATACAATGATTCAAGACTACTCTCTGAAGGACTTATAATGAAAAAGACTATCCATACCCAAAGAAAGAACTTCCTATCTCTGAATACAGACTGAATCATACTTTTTTTTTTCCCTTGAGGGTTTTTTTGTGTGGGGGCGGGGGGAGAAATCTATGTTTTCTTTTGCAACATGACTTTTATGGAAATGTTTCACATAATTTCATGTGCCTTCTCAGTGGGAGCTGGGGGATGGAAGGGAGAGAATCTGTAACTCAAAATTTTAAAAACAAATGTAAAAAATTGTATTACATGTAACTGGGGAAAAGTATTAAAACAACAACAAAAAGAAAATATCATTCCTTTCTGCTTTTCATCTTCTCCCTGATTGCTTTGCTTTTGCCATGCATGGGCCAATGAATAATTCGCCTCTCTCTCTCTTTTGGTTCTTTCTTTTGTGATTGCCTTCTCAATAGGAATAGTGGTTTTGGGTTTTGGGTTTTGTTTGTTTGCTCATTTTTTATAAAAGATCTTAGCTGAATATGGTAACCAGCAAAACTGTTGTCAATTACTTCTGAGTTAGAGTAGTAGGAAAATTAGAATCTAGTTTTGAAAACCAGAGTAGTAGAAAAATAGAAACCAACTCTGCCACTGCTATCTTTGTAAGTATCTTAGGCAAGTCACTTCTCTTCATCCTTAAAATGAAAGGATTGGATAGATGTTTTCTAAATCATCTAAATAAAATCTTATGGCATGTCCAATTTTCTAGGAAGATTTAAATAAGAAGTTTAGGTCTTCCTTCTGAGATATCTAATAGCTTGGCCACCCTTGATAATAATGCAAATTATTTCTGGACACAAATTACTTTTTAGCTATTTGAAATTGGAGGAAGGAAGGTTAGGAAGTTTCAGAGGTGGAACAAGCCACTCCTTCCATCCTCAGCTTCTACCAGTACAGTAGATCCCATGAAAAAAAGTTATTTCCAGAATTTTTAGTTGATCAGATTAAGGAAGTCTTTTTTTTTTTTTTTTTTTTTTTTTTTTTTTTTTTTTTTTTTTTTTGCTTATTAGCGGGAAGGACTCCCTTGAACCAAAGCTGGAGTCCCTATTGAGTCATGTTGACAAGATAGAGTGATTTTTGATCTCTGGACAAAGCAGAATTCATTTGACTCATACTTAGAACTTCTTAAAAAGCAGGGCCACTTCCACTGAATAGAATATAAAAGATGCTGTCCTTCACACTTAAGAGGGCAAAGTTAAGTAAACTTAGACCTTAGCTTATGATGCAACTTGGCTGATAGGAGAGCATTGCGCAAGTCTAATCTCCTCTATAAATCTTTCTCCTCATTTGTAAGGTGGGGGAATATGCTGTCTATTTCATAAGGTTATTATGAGGAAATTGTTTTATTAACCTTAAAAATAGATATCTTTAAAGATATATTCTATACACACATTTGAACTATTTCTCCTATCATATATGCCTCAACCTGGTTGTTTTAACTAGATAAACTTGTTAATTCACATCTCCATGACTTTCTTCATGCTATTTCTTTTCTTTTCTTTTGGTGATAATCTGTCTTTATTATGATTTTTCTTTCATTATACAATTTCAGGAAAATAACACAAAAAAATCTTTTTTAAAAAAATCTAAACATTAGCATAGTTGTGACTATAATTTTGTTAAATGTATAACTGATTTATTCACATAATTTTCATATCATTTTTCAAAATTAAATCCCCATGAAGTACTTTTTTAAAAAAACCTATTTCCCATGAAGTATTGATCCCCATTATCAGTGGATTCACATTATGTGACCTTTTTTTAGTACTAATTATTCTTCAATAACAAGTATCACTTGTATATTTTTTGGTCTGATTATGAGTTCCTGGAAAAAATAGGTTTTGAGGGCACCTTAATGTCTTTAAATTCAACTTAATGTCATAGTTCACAAATATTAATACTTAATCCAACACCATTTTTCTTCTTAGAAAAACATTCATTTTTGAACATTTTAATTTTCAATTCTTACTTTCAATACTTAGAAAATATTCCAATTCTCTCCCTATCTCAACTACTACTACATCCTTTGAGAAGGCAAGCAATATAGCAAATATATATATAGCATGCCATTTCTAATACCTGACATATCCTTCCCTTCCTTTCTATCATTTCATATCCATATCTTCTGTCAACTTAATTCAAAATTTGCCATCACCGATCCTTCCATCATTATCCTAAATTTTTCTGACATTCCTTTACAACAATAAAATTATGAAACATAGTTGAAGTGCTCCTTATTGCTAATCATATTTCTTACATAATTATTTTCTTATTTCTCATATGAACATAATGATAAGTTTACACATTACTGCACTGTACATAGAATACTAATTAAACTCCAGCCAAGGTCTGGTCGGAGATTGTACACATTAGCACAAAGAGAGCAATGAATGACCATTTTTGTTGTCTTTGAAGGAGATGCAACTAAAGAGAGTCGTTGGGAAAGGGAGCAGGAAAAGGAAGAGAAGCATGTCCCAACGGAATTGCTTACATGATAGATGAGCAACTGGAGGGTCTTTTCATAATTTTTCTCCTCTGGAGATACTGTAGAATGCTGATAGGAGGGACCTCTGGATATGGTGGAGCCCCTGAATAGGGAGGGGGAAAGCAACAGCAGTGGGTGATTCTCCAGGAAGAATCCTGATTTCTGTCTAATAAGGACTCTCCATTGCTAACAGTCTACTTCATCCTCCATACTCCATCTAGCTGAGTTAATTAAAAAAACAAAAAATCAGTGAAGGTGTAAGAATTTTTGAAATAGAATTTGTTTGCCATCTGATGGCCAAATCAAAGTATTGCAAGCAAAAGAAAAGGAACCAGCTGAAGGCACTAGGAACTAAAGGGAATATTGAATTCATACCAAGCAATTGTGGTAAGGAAAGTCAGAACTAAGACCAAAAAGGGAAGACATGCCATAAATCCTCAGTCAAATCAATCACCTACGTTGAAGCCTGAGAGCAGTCATGACCATTATTTCCAGTCGGGGTTGACCCACAGAATAGTTGAATGAAGGAAAACTTTAGAAATGGTTTATCTAGTCTGCAATTCTTAATCTGAAGTCTGTAAATTTATTTTATTTTATATTTTTACAACTATATTTAGTTATAATTGAATTCATTTGTATTCCTATGTATTTGATTTTTATATTTACATCCATTATTCTGAGAAGTGGTTCATAGTCTTCACCAAGATTGCCAAAGGGGTCCATGATGGAAAAAAAATTACGAACTCTTAAAGGCTGATCCCTTTATGTTAAAGACACCTATAGCTTGAAAACATATCGTGAGATTGGGGATGGGTGTGGGCAGGAAGCATTTTGAGCTGTCCTGTCAATTATAACAGAAATACTCAGGCCAAGGGCAGCACTGCTGTCAGCAACACTCCAAGTGAACCTGAACCAAATTAAAATGTAATTGGGAAATTGTTAACAAAATAAGTAAAAAATACAGTACAAATAATAGAAATATGTGCCAGGCAGGAATCCGTATGTAGGATTTAGTGGCTATTGTTTTTATTTTAGTTTTAACCACTGATTTACATCACAATATGTCTAATACCCACCCACCCCCAAAAAAGAAAAATCAACAAACTGCAATAGATAGAGCAGATCAATAGCCAGAGCTATTCCCTAGGAATTAAGTTTAAATTACTACACCACTGGTTTAGCTGAAAGTTCTTGTTTTATGCCCACCTTCCTTTTACTAGGGATCATCCTTACCTAAAGTCACCATCTCATACAGCAAGATTCCAAAGGACCATCTGTAAGTCAAACAAAATAAACCTGCTCATATTTCATTTTTTTTCTATCTTGAAGAAATGTCTCACAATTAATACAAATCAGTAAGAGGGGAACATTAAGAATGAAGAGAAGAGAATTAAGGGTAAGCACTGCCAGAGCTATAGCCTATCAGGGGCAAAAAGGCTGACTTGTCTCTTCCATTCGATTTCAAGCTCCATGGGTTTAGGAGTTGTCTTGTTCATATCTCTCATCAGTGGATTCCCAATTTGTTCACTTAGTTCTAAACACAGAAAAGGACAGAAATTTCCTACTGTGATTTATTCTTTAGTTTCCCTCCCCATTTTTCCTTGCCTTCTCCCCCCACTCTCATTTTCTCCCAGGGGCCATACCACTCATTGTCTGCCTTCTACTCCCTCCCCATTAACTATTTCTCTTTTCTGCTTTTTCAGATTTCACTGGTCCATGCAGAATAACTGAATGCAGTCAGCTTTACACACAAATGGAAGCAGTCTTTTTGGAGAGATTAAAGAGTTACTACACCCACTGATGTTGGATATATTATAATTAGCAATTCATTTATTATAGTTTAGCATTATCTGATTTTGATAGTACTCTAAATTTCCTCAGTAGAATAACACTGAGGAGAATAACACACATATAAGTCTTGAACACATTAATTTAGTATTAATGAATTTATCAGATTGTTTTCTCCTCTGGAAGAAATATGAACCAGAGTGCTGGTGTCTCAAGAGGAACCAGACACTGAAAGATGGGGAAAAAACAAGAAAAGAGAAGAGGCTGAAGACAAATTTTTCACCTCAGATTTCTTTAGATTTAATCCTTGTCACTAATTAGATGTTATATAATAGTTGTTTTATAGACTAAAGCCCTATATATGGTCTTCAGAAATATCCATTGGCATTCAATGGTGAACTGAACTGAGTGAGTTTAGTGAGCAAAAACAAACCATACACATCTCCTTTGATTCCTGCAGGCTTCAGCAGGAGCCTCTCAGGAGCTTGCCACTTTAGGGGTACTATACGTTTGGAAGAGATGGCACCTCGAACATGGACTTCATATGCCAGACCCAGCCCACAGAGTTTGGCAGTGAGGTCGCCCTGGATCAGGATATTCCTGGCTGCTATATCTCCATGGAACAGTCGCTTTCCCTGAAGAAATTCCTGTTAGAATAAAAATGAATAAATGGGCTTTGAAGATCACTGAGTCGGAACACAGAGAAAGAGAGCAATCCGGGTCTATCAGGTCATTCAACTCCTGTTAGACCTCATGAATAATAAACTTATGGCCCAATTATCTATGTTAATGGGTAGGAAAATCTGGTGTGTGAGACAAAATACAATGAATAATCCTCAAAGGCATGTATATTTTGTTTTGAAATGCAGTCAGAAACCATACACTAAATGCTGATTCATCCTTGATCCTCTCCAAGCATGGGTTGACTCAAGGACTGGAGATTAAGAAATTTTAAGGCAATTAGTAATGCTGAACTTAAGCAGGGAGTTTTCAGGAAAAACCTAGAAAGACTTATACAAACTAATGCAAAATGAAATGAACAGAAGCAGGAAAACACTGTATACAGTAGCAGCAACTTTGTGTGATACAATGATCAACTATAAATGACTTAGCTCTTCTTAACAACATAATGATCCAAGACAATTACAAAGCATTCATGATGGAAAATATCATCTACATCCAGATAAGGAACTGATGGACTCTGAATGTAGATCAAAACATATTTTTTTCATTTAATATTTTCATGTATTTTTTCTCTTTGATTTGTTTTTTTCTTTCACAATTATAACTAATATGGAAATATTTTGCATAAATTGCACATATATATTCTATATCAAATTGTTTATCATTTTAGGAAGAGGGAGAGGGAGAAAAATTTGGATCTCAAAATTTTGTAGAGATGAATGCTAAAAAAAGAATGTGTTTATATATAATGGGGGGAATACTGTTTTTTAAAAAATGACAATCTTTAGGATACAGAGGAAAGTAACTAGTTGATCCCTATCTCTAGAGAGGACCGGATGCTGTAAAAAGTTTATGCCACAGAGAAAAAGTCAGGAAGAACATTACAGATGTTTTTTAAATGTAAAGTTAAAAGCAACGTTGGTGGGCTAACAATTGAATGGCATAGTGGCACAGTCAGTGCTGAGCTATAGGGGGTCAATATTTATACCTGCTTTTCTCCTCACCATCTTCTTGTACCTTCTTTTCCCAAAAAGTTGGAATTCAAATTAAATTTGGCTCAATATGAATGGTACAAAGACAGTGCTAGATTCCATGTTTGTATAACCAAACAACCTTGATAACAAAATACCATGAGTAATAAGATTTCCCTTTAGAGATCTCAGCATCCACACCCTCTTCTCTTTTCCTATGAGAAATTTTTCTAGATTCCAGGTCTGTCTCAGCTGGCTATCTAGAATTCACCTATAAAATGAGGTTAAGCTGTCATTTGTAGAGTCCCTTTTAGCTCTAATACTAGAATTGTGAATATTTCTATGAGGTTTTTGGTTTTTGTTTTTTTGTTTTAGTTGAGGCAATTGGGGTTAAGTGACTTGCCCAGGGTCACAGAACTAGTAAGTGTTAAGTGTCTGAGGGCACATTTGAACTCAGATCCTCCTGACGTCAGGGCTGGTGCTCTATGCACTGTGCAACCTAGCTGCCCCTCTTTCTATGAAATTTAAAGGAAAAGTTAGGAGAAGAAGTTTGAGACTATCCATAAGGAGAAATCTGTCAGAGTGAATACAATTATTTAGATAATTTAGGCTAAAGAGACTAGTATTACTTGAATAATTCAGGCAAAAATATATATTTCTTCCATAATTCTCAATTGTTTCTTTAGTTTCTCTGCTTTTGTGGAGACTCAGAGTACAATGATGCCCTTTTCTCCATTCTTCCTTGTTTTTGTTGTTTGTTAATTCTGTATTCTCCCTCCACCTCTTTAATCAGACCATAATTAGTCTTCCATCAAAGAAGAGACAGAATCTCATGAAGAGGCCAAATGTAAACTTCAGCAATTTTGTTTGTTTTTTCAAGTGTTAAGAATATATTTTTCCATCAGCTCCTGTGGCCTTTCATCCACTCAGTTCTGTTCTAAATATCTTTTCTCATCTTACCGCCCAATTCAATTCTCATCTTACCCTCCTCAATTCATAAATACTAAGGAGACACCATAATCCTTTAGTAGAATCATCTCCCCTGGGACCATCTTTTCTTTAGGACTGAAGAACTCTTCTAAATCCCTTCTATTCTTCTGAAGAAATACAAATGCACTACTCTCTGAAATAAAGTTTGTGATTCTATATCTTTCTTCGTTACATACAGCGAGTATTGTTTATTTCCAACGGACAAAACATCTTTTCTCTTTCTTACCCTCTTTATTTATGGAAAAAGCTGGGGAGTTAAATGTATGGCTAAGAGCACAGGAATCAGATTTATAATTAGGAATTTCTGCACCAAAAGCAAATGCCACAAACTATAATAGGAAAAGATTGAGGGAGTACACTCTCAGTTAGAGGTTGAAGTAACAGATTTAAATGTGGAAATGGCTTCCTCATACCCACTGGGGATAGTTTATTTTAATTAAATACTCTTGCTGACTACTTGCAAAAATTCTATTGCTTCTCCTGTCCTAAAGAACTACAAATGATTTGGGGCAATGCCTTGATCACCTCAATCTAATTATTGCTCTCCTTTCTCTTTAAAAACCTCTGATTATGTTTGCCATGTCTCACCAAAGCCATGAGAATCTGCTGCCCAATATGATAGACTTGCTTCTCTGTGAGGTCATAGAGGAGGCCATCCATTGTCATCACATCCTAAAGAAAGTGAAGAAGAGAGGGAAAAAAGAATTTTATCAAGAATATTCCAAAACAAGCTGGCCAAAGCACAGTAGCAACAGAGACAATTTAATAAAAGATACATGGAAGGCCAGAAACATTGAAAACTATAAGTAAAGGAATAAAGGCCAAGTGAAAAATATAGTAATACTGGCAGTAGAGAAAGAGAGAAAGAGGTGAATAGTAGAATATTTCACTGGTGATATTGAAGAAGATATCCAGAACACTGGGAAGATCCCTCATGGTGAACATATGGTAGGACATAGATAAAAGTCACACAGAATTGGCAGACATGGGTGCATTTGGATCTGCACTGGAGAGGAAACTTTCATATCAATTAGAATAGTCCCCATACTTAGCAGTGTCTAGTGATTAATACTTAATAATTAATAAATGCCAGTTTTACTGAATCAAATTTTATTTTCAAAGAAAAAGAAGATAGGGGAGGATTCTGGGAAGATGGCAAAGTAGTTTGGTAAATTTATTTCCTTTTTTTTTTTGGACAGATAATGAACAAATTTATTTTGCTTAATTATGTATATTTGTTTCGGGTTTGTTTGCGATGAGAGTAGGAGGAAGAGAAGATATTGAAAAATAAAATTTAAATTTTTTAAAAATGTCTTTATTTTTTAATTATGGCCTTTTATTTTCAAAATTAGAACACAGGTTGGTAAATTTCAAGCTCTCCAGATTTCCCTCACAAACAGAACAAATTTGCACTTCCCAGCAAATACAACCTGGTAGAAAAAACAAAGACTTGGGGCAGAACCAGGGTACTGTAGGCACAACCTAAGAAGATCTGAAGAAAGCCCTCAGGCCAGGGATTTACCTGTTTAAAGAGCAAATCCCTTTGGGCCAACTCTAAAGAAACTTCAATTGGGGAGCCCTAGGGCTAGTTAGAACCTCAGCAAGAACCACTTTCACCTGCTGGGCAGGGTGTGGTGTCAGAGTATGAGTCTGAGCAGACTTAGGGAAGCTCTGCTGCTTAGGAACACCAGGCCCAGCTGTGCTGCAGAGACAAGGTCCTGAGCAAGAAGGAACCAGCACACTTCTTGAGTGCAGAGGTAGTGGGGCAGGGATGCTGCCAGCTGCCAGTATTTGCAAGAAGAGGGAGCTCTTGGTTTGGGGTTCCAGGTCAGAGGGAAGAGCTGAAATGAAGCTAGAGGTACCATCCTCCCATTCCACAATTAGAGGTGCTTACACTAATATTTCCAGTTAAAAAAAAACAATAAAAAATGAAGTGGCAAAGAAGAAGGAACCCAACCATAGGGATAAAACTTAATATTAGAATAGGAAAGACTGAAATTCATCTTCAGAGGAGGACATTGAAATAAAACTTTTTAAAAAAGCTTCTTCTATTCCAAAGAGTAATGTTAAATGGCTCCTTGCCCAGAGAGAATTTAAGAACGTAAAAAAGAATTTAAAAATCAAATGAGACATTGAGGAAAAACTAAAATAAAATAAAAATCATCCAAGAAAAACAAGACTGAAAAAAAAAAGTTAACTGGGGCAGTTAGTAGGCACAGTGGATAGAGCACCAGCCTTAAAGTCAGGAGGACCTGAGTTCAAATCTGACCTCAGACACTTAATACTTCCTGGCTCTGTGACCCTGGGCAAGTCACTTAACCCCAATTATCTAAGAAAGAAAGAAAAAGAAAGAAAGAAAGAAAGAAAGAAAGAAAGAAAGAAAGAAAGAAAGAAAGAAAGAAAGAAAGAAAGAAAGAAAGAAAGAAAGAAAGAAAGAAAGAAGAAAAAAGTTAACCAACTGGAAAAGGATATACAGAATCTCAATGATGAAAATAACTCTGAAAATTATAATTGGGCAAGGCAAAGCCAGTGAAGTTATAAGAGACCAAGAAATAACAAAACAGATATAAAAAATGAAAAAATAGAACAGAATGTGAAACATTTTATAAGGAAAAAACAGATCTGGAAAACAGATCAAGAGAAAATATAAGAATAATTGGACTATCTGATAACACAATACAAAAAAAAAAAAAAAAATCCAAGAAAATTGTCCTAGAGTAATAGAACAGAAAGAGAAAGTAGAAATAGAAAAAATCCACCAATCGCCACCTCAGAGAGATCCTTTATGGAAAATACATAGGAATATTCTTTTTTTTTAATAACTTTTTGTTGACAGAACCCATGCCAGGGTAATTTTTTACAACATTATCTCTTGCACTTACTTCTGTTCTGATTTTTCCCCTCCCTCTCTCAGCCCCCTCCCCCAGATGGCAATCAGTCCTATACATGTTAAATTAGATAGGAATATTCTTGCCAAATTTCAATACCCTTAGATCAAAGAGAAAATTTTGCAAAAAACAAATAAAAAACAATTCAAATACACTGGAACTACAATTAGAATTATACAGGACTTGGCCGTAGTCACAATAAAAGATCACAGGATCTATGATCTATAGATCTATAGATCTGTGAATCTATGATTCAAAAGTTCTAGAATCATATATACCATCAATCAAAAGAATTTGGCCTATGACCAAAAATATCATATCCAGCAAAATTATTTATAATATTGAATCAGAAAAAAGGACATTTAATGAACTTGCAGATTTTCAAGCCTTTCTATCAACCAAACCCAAAATAGAATTTTTATAGAAAATTTAACAATATCAAAAATCAATTTCAAGGAATTTAACATGGACAAATTGTTTATATTTTTTACATGGAAATTATGCCATATGTTTAAGATTGATATCAGCAAAAGAGTAGCTGAAAAGAAAAATTGGGGCAGAGTTCAAGTAAAAATAGTAATTATGTCACGAGTGAAGAGGGGAGCAAAGGATGGGGGAAGAAGATGAGGGAAGGATTCATGGGGGCAAGGGAAGAGATTAAGTAATACTAAGGCAAATTAAGGATCAGAATTAAAGCAAAGAATTAGCAGGGATAGGAAAGACGTGTGTGTGTGTGTGTGTGTGTGTGTGTGTGTGTGTGTGTGTGTGTGTGTCAGGAGGGCAGTGTATGTGTATATGTATATATCTATATAAGTATATATAAATATATGTCTGCTTAATTGTATCCTGCTTGGGGGAGGTGAGCGGGAGATAAAAGGGGAGAATTTTTTAAAGTACGCAGCAAAACAAAAGAATAATCTACAAAGAAAAAAAAAAGATGGACGTTCATGAATATAATTTTTCTACTACTATATATCCTTTCTTGAACTAGTAATTTATTGTTATATATTTTGAATCCTCCCTGATGTTCTGCTGAGCATATCTGTTTTGTTTTGTTTTCTGTTTCTGTTTTTCTTTTTTATTATTCTTATTTTAATAAAATAAATTTTAAAATTTAAAAAGAATAAAAAGAAAAGAACAAAAAAGAAAAAGAGGATATCAAAAGCTACCCACCCTACTTTCTTAGCTTTTTAAAATTTAATAATAATAAACTATGTATCAAAGATATCTTTGATGAAAACATTAGAAAAGAATAAGCAAGTTTATACAAACTTTTTTTTCTATCACATTTTACCACATTTCAGAATAGTGAATCATGCTGTTTATTGTTTATTGATATGAGAAAAAAAAAGTATTTAACTCAATAAACCCTCCACCAACCAACCTCATCCCATGTAAATATTAAAATCATATAGATAGAGAAAACAAGAGAAATAAGCTCAACAATTCTCTTATAAAAATCAAGCAATGCATAAACTAGATAGACATGCTTACCACAGATATCCCCCACTGTCACAGTATCTAAATAAAAAAATTAATTCTTCATATATTCTCAGACTCTCAATTTTCCTGTTTGTGAATGACAAAGTTCTTCAAGCCTTAGAACAGTCTCCTTAGTAAAATCTAAGATGATTCAAAGGAGATGGATCTAATAGTCTGCCTAAGAAAAGCCAAGTTAATGAAAAAGGCCTATTGTATATATTGTGATATTCAATTTTGTGGACAATCCACCTACAATTTTATATAGTTTAGAAAGGCAGTACAAATGGACAATGAGCTGCTCCTAAAATTGAATGGAATAGAGAAAACAGGTTGATTTTCATTTTTTAAACTGTGTAGTGATTTCAATGATCTTAAGCTGCCCCTTGACACCAAAAAAAAAAAAAAAAAAAAAGCCAATATTTACATTAGTATTCTGTTAATTGTTATCATGAGACCACCAGAATCTCTAAAGAATCAAGTGATTCAAAGAGAAATGGGGAGGATCCAGGGAGCTATAAGTGGGTGACCACATATTATTAATGATGACTTGCATTAAAGGAAGGATATAAAATTTCCATAGGGCAGTCAAATAGCAGGAATGAATGCAGTAGTCACCTGATTAGGTTAGTATTATTTAATAAAGATAAAGATGTTTAACTTTTTGGGTTGATATGCTATGGAGGATTCATTTCTGGACATGGAAGAAAAGTAATAAGGCTTAGATGTATTACAATTTAAGATAAGACCCACATCATTAAGATCATGAATCCACTAAAATATTGAAGCATAATATGAGATTGAGAAATAAATGTACCTTTTTTTTGAATCAACATCTCTAGAAGATAAGCTAAAACTTTAAAAAGAAGAGATAGTTTTGTCTTATGAAATAATTAAGAAAATGGAAGTTCCATAGCTTTCTTGTCCTTAACCCCAAACTTTTTCACACACACACACACACACACACACACACACACACAAACAAACAAACTTACTCGGCGGCAAGTCCAAAGAAAGTTGAGCAGGTCACCGTGGCTCACATCTTCCAATATCATGTAGAGGGGCAGTGTCTGTGTACAACAACCTTCAAGTTGGACCAAGTTCTTGTGCTTGCCTAGAAGATGGTGGAATTGAATCCGTCCCAAAAAATCCTGTATCTCATGAAATCCTGCTGATTCTGCCGAAGATAGGAGACAGGGATGATAAGCACAGAGATTACTATGGCTCTGGAGGAATTCATGGGATAAAGAATAATGTAGCCTAAGATTATACTAAAGCCTCATGAAGGGAATATATGTAGCTGGTGGTTAAGGTAGATAAGAATTGGACAGTCAGAAGGCTGTTTTAAAGAAGCTGATATTCATAATGCTGAAATCTTTATTTACATTCTCTCATAGGAAACACCAAATCATAGATCTTAAAGCTAAAACGTACTACAACAGATCATTACATTGAAAGAGTACTAAATTGGGAGCCAGTAGACTCAAAGGAGTCTGATTTATTCAGGAGACTGATTATTCCATTAGCTGCATGTTGTTGGAAGTGTTAACTCAACTTGAAACAAGGTACTAAGTGGAACTGAGAAACAATGCTTGTGTTCACACCTGTAGTCACTGGAGTTCACGTTTGGGAGATTTCAGGGTTTAGTATGAGATCCAAATTCACACCTCCCTTGAAACTCTCAGGGCTAGAGAGCACTCTGGGAGAAACCCATAATCCCTCTCTCTCAGAAGAGATCCTGTATAAGAAACAGACAGAGGCTCTCTCGAGGAGTTGAGCTGAAAACACTGAGAGAAGAGTTCAGCTGAATTAGATTGAAGAAGGGAGCATCGATCAGTTCAGTTGAGGAGAAGCACTCTCTCGGAGACACAATCAGATTCAGCACTCTAGAGATTGAGAGCCAGAAGCCCTCTCTCCAAGGCAAGAGAGATTCATTGCATCTTCCACCTTGGTGCTAGCTGGAAGCTGAAGAAAGCAGAGGCAGAAGCAAAGGACAAAGCTGCAAGAGCTCTTAGAACCAAGCAGAAAGATAGGCCTCTAAAGAGAAAAACTAACCGGGCTATATTGGAGACAGTAAAAGATCTGAACTTTTAACACCTGGCTGTATTTGAGTGACTTGGAACGGAAACTAAGGCTGCCTCCAGAAAACCTCCCGGAGAAACCTCTTTCCCAAAAAGAACTCTTCTATTTTAAAGAAGAAAAAACGCCACAGCATGTTCTTAGACAAATCCCTTAACATATCCAAATCTCAGTTTCCTCATCTGTAAAAATGTTGATGGCAATATGGCATCCTGCTTTGGTTGAATATCATTCACAGGATCATAGATTTAAAGCTCTAAAGAAATTTGGAAGTCATATAGTCCATTTTCCTCATTTTACAGATCAAGGACTTGAATTCCACAGTGACTTTTTACAAATGGGGATACCAAGATCCAAGCTAATCAAGTGACAAAGGAGACACTAGAATTCTGTTTCTTATAGATTTGTGAGATACTCCTTTTACTACATCATTTTTTTTTCTACTTGAGTATGAAAATGGGAGAGCCATGTATGTTCTTATATGAAATGGTAACATAACTTATGTATGGTTTTTCAAATCAGGGATTTTCACATTAGAATATTATTACTTTTCAGTTGCCATTCTTGCTTTATTTTTCTTCCCATTTCCTACATTCCTCCCACAATATTGGACTGCCAGTGAGAGAGACATAGTCAGGACAAGGTCACATAAGGAGAAAGAAAGAGAAATGTTCACAACAGAAACCTTAATTAGACCACTAGTGTGCAATAGTATACAGAACATGGTTCTAAGATCTGATTGGAAAAGGCTAAGCTGATTTCTAAAAGACACAGGATCCCTCCCAAGTTAACTAGAATAACAGGATAGGGAAATAAAAGAAGAGTGAAACAAGAAGAAATCTCCTTAGCTTACCTCTCAAAGTTTTAAGGACAACACTTTTAGGTTTAGCAGAGTCCCCGCTGTTCATCTTGACTCGATAGATGGTTCCACAAGTTCCATTGTATATTTCCTCCAGGACTTCTGAAAGTTGCTCTCGAGGCACCTGTAGCTTAGCCAGTGTGGGTGCAATGGCCTGTAAAAGGCCCTCTACTGAAGTCTGCTTCTGTCTTGCAAAGATGTTTCCTCCGAGCCCTGCTGCCTCCCAGCTCAGGCCCCGAGATGGAGGCATAGGGGCAATTCCTAAGGCAAAGAGAGGAAATACCTCAACTGAGCTTCAGGTCTTTGCTGAACTAGGATGCCAGGGAAAGAAGATCCGGGAGAAATATGTCAAAAAGATTCCTGCAACTTTTTCTTCTGACCAATAATATTCCCCAAGACCTAGTTTTGCCACTATTTCCCAAGCTTTCCAGGTCCTCAGATACTCAAGTACTCGTAGTAGCTATTATAAAACAAAGGGAAATGAATTTACTTCAACCAAGTCGAACTAAGTGACTTCTATTCAGGGGGAGAAAATTATTCTTTTATCAGTTTCTCCTTCCTGACCAATTTGAGCCCTACAACCTATGCCCTTTCCCTAAAGTCCTCAGTCTATGAAAACCCTCTATATCTGTGATGTCAAACTCAAAGAGGCCACTAAATATATACATAAGGATCCCAGTGAGCCATATACTAACTTAGAAAACCACATGTTACTATTATCTATATTTTATTGTACTCCTATTGATTTTATTCAGGCACACTTAGGAGCTTTGGGGACCTGAAGTAGCCGGTGTTGACCCCTGTGCTCCAAACTATCTTATTATTTCTAGGCAAGATAATCTCTGTCCTAGTTGGGTAAAAATTTGAACTTTTCCTTCTTATTAAATACATCCAGGAAAGGAGAGCATCTTGCTGTTGTTATTGGTTTTTTTTCTCTCGAGAGTCTTACATCCTTTCCAGGAAATAGTTTGTGGATAGGGAGAACTAGACAAGTGATTTCATTGGCATAGGAAATCCCTATGAGAAAACTCCCTCTATCAGTGCTGAACAATTCTCTCTCTGCCACCTCAGAGTTTTATAGAATTGGTATTAAGAAGTGTCAGTCCCACAGTAGGTATGTGTCAGAGCCAGGATTTGAACCTAAGGCGTCCTGATTCCATGGCTGGCTCCCTATCCATTATCTTACATTGCTTCTCATCTGAAAAGTATTCATTATATTTAACTTAAACATTTCTAGTAAATTCACTTCCTTTTATTATATCTCCAGTGAAGCTAAAAACCAGCTGGTCATCTACCACCTCTGGTTTAATACCCATTCACAGACATATAATGTAATTAAGTCTACACACCCTCATCTATAAACTCTAAAAGAAAAAGTGGAATTGGGCTGTCCTAGATACCAGGATGGAAACATATCAAACTGATAGTCTGAGTCCTCCCTTTTCAGCTCTATAATATTTTCTGATATCCTGTTGGAGGAAAAAGGGAATGGAACAGGAGACTTCCTCTGCCTTGAACATCTGCCATCGTAAATGTACAACATTGCTTCTTTGAAATCCTAGGAAGTAAGATCATCTTCATCCCATCTTCCATTTTAGGAGGTCATCCTGGTAAGACCCTTGAGCCTTTAGACATAAATTCATCTTCTCTCACTTTTCCCATTCTTCTGAAAAAGCCTTTACTGAGTTCTGAAGTCCCTTCCTCCGGGTTTTACCTTGGAGTCCAGATAGCTGTCTCTGGATCCTTTGTCCTCGAAAGTGGAGCCATAAAATGACCCCCAGAAGAATAAGGAAAACTGCAACAAAGATTGTGGGAACGATGACAACTTCATACTGGTTCTCCCGGAGAACTGGAGGTAATGGTAGAGAAAGGAAAGGAAGTTTAAAGGACATATGGCACAGAAGTCCCATAATCAACTTGATTCCTCTACTAACTCACATACAAATTATCTCTGAAGTGGAATATAGATGCTCCCCCACTGAGAGCTCCAAATGGCTTTGCTCTATAGTCCTTCTATTGAAGAAACAAAAATTCTACTAGGTTGAACTAGTGTTCTCCTTTATACAAAAGTTAAAACTATTGACATAGACAAAGAAGAAACAGAGCTTGAAACGGCGATTGGCACTTTTTCATATAGAAAGAATATCAGGAGTGTGTTAGAGCCAACTGGTGTTCAAGAACCAAATGTTAACTTTTCAGTGTGGATATTTATACCTTAGTAATTGGCAATGGCTACAAAACAGAGGTTTGTTAATTATATAGACTCAATAAAAGGATTAGGAAAATGTTATTAACATAGATAAAAATATTATTATCCAAAAAAGGTGGAAGGAGGGCAGTGAGGTAGCATAGGGATAGAACACCAGAATTAGAGTCAGGAGAACCAGAGTTCAAATCTAACCTCAGAAATTTACTAGCTATGTGACCTTGGGCAAGTCACTTAATCCCAATTGCCTCAAAAAAAGTCTTTATGTAAATTTTTTTTCTGAGAGCCCATTGTTGAGCATTTACCAGCATACCATTGCTCTTCTGGAAATTATTAATACTACCTTCATTCCCTCTGGGTTTCCAATGTATGATTCCAAACTGCCTGAGTAAGCTTGTCCTTGAGAATCTTGAATTGACATAAGTGATATGATAGTTTGAACTTACTGCATAGTTTGTCAGTGAGGTTGCATTCCAGCAGCATCCTTGTCATCCCCCTTGAATCTCCCATTGCAATTGGGCTGCTACCTCTAGTGCCTGATCTACAGGATGCATAAAATGGTCACAACTGTGAACAATCCCACAGGGCTTGATGACTGAAACATAGGAGAATGCATTTAGGTTTTTTTCTTGTAATCATTACAGCTCAATAGTTATTAAATCAATAAGACTCTTATAGTTCTTAGAACCATCCTCTCTCAAATCTTGAGGCATACATTTTCTTATCAGCCTCTTGCCTAACATCTTTATTTTTTTCCTCAATAGTATTTTATTTTTCCCTCAATTACATGTAAAGATAATTTTCAACATTCATTTTTGTAAGATTTTGAGTACCATATTTTTCTCCCTCCCTCCCTTCCCATCCCTCTCCAAGACAGCAAACAATCTGACATAGATTATACACATACAATCATATTAAACATATTTCCCTATTTTGCCTAACATTTAATTAATGTCTGTCATATTCTCTACTGTGGGGAAAATATATTATCATTTGGGAGATTCTCCATTATGAAGAGGATGTAGAACTTTTTTTTTAATGAGTTCTAGATACTCTCATTTCAGCACAGAAATGTGTCCAAATTGGCATATGTATCACCAGCCTAGCACACAATAACCAACTGTTGCCAAAAAAATTTGCTTCTTGTTACTCTTTTTAGACATCTTTAAAATCTATATTGTCCAGCCCCAAACCTCTGCTTTACAGATATAAACCTACATCAATAAAAAGGTGGTGACCATAAACCAATCCACAATTCCAAAAATCATACGGTTTCATTGCATTCACTGTGATCAAGGTCCAGATTTGGGCATTCTACCCATCATCCATGTATGCACTAGAGCTACCCAAACATCTTTATTATCCAGCTATACACTGCCTACATTACTGTAGCTATGGACTAAACGTCCCACTTTCCACTGTGTAACATGCTGCATTGATGTCATTTCTCCTTGTCCTTGCTCCAATATTCAGGTACCCACCCAGTTTAGGCTGCCTTTAATCTATCTGAACATAACTCTCCCCTATTATCTTTGAGTGTACCAGACTTTCTCTACTCTTTGTCATACTTAATACTATATAATCTGCCTCTCACATGAAATATTTTGATTCCAATCTTTCTTCTTTTGGTGGGTGTGACTTCAAAGTCCACAATGTAATGAATCCAGAGTTACTTGCCCTTTGGTCTGTATTTCAGCATATTTTACATTCTTTCTGCAATTACTTAGAACAGTCTCCTTGTTCTGTAAGGTCACAAAATATAGAGCTCTGAAAGGAGGGTCGTGTGTGTGGCCTGTTGACAAAGGCCCAGGTTCAAAAAAAGCAGCCACACTGAAGTACAGAAACTTTCAGCAGAGAGAGCTAAGTCTTAATAGGGTTTTAGACTTAGTGAAAGATCTGAAAGTTAAAATGACTCTGGGTAACAGAAGCTCTATCTGAGGAAAAAGTAAGGACAGAGAGGACATTTGGGAGCTAGTGAGAAATTAAGGGTCAAGCAGAGGGAGGGAAATTTTGAATGTAAATACAAATTACTTCAGAGTTATCTAGGAATGTCTACATATCAATTAGTTTTCTTATTACTAGGTCTCTTTGCCCTCCTTTTCAAAGTAACATCAGAAGCAATTGTGGTCATTCAAATAGCCAGCTTAATGAATTTGAGCCTTTAGAGAACAAATCTTGAAAACACAACACAGGGACAAAGGTTCATAGATTTAATAATCATCTATTCCTACCTCCCCATTTTGCAAATAAGGAAACTGAGACTCAGGGAGTTTTAAGGGCTTTCTCAAAGGTATCCAACTAGTATATAACAGGGAGAAGAGAAAGGGAGGAGGAAGTTGAACCAGGTCCTCTGTATACAAATCCAGTGCCCTTTCCCTTACCAGCCTTGCTCAAAAGACAAATGGAGCCAAGGGTCATTTAGCAGTCAGCTCATATCTGCAAACACTGCCCAGAAACCAAATGATACACCCATAGACACACACCTAAATAAGCACCACAAAGCCACAGAGTCACTTGTATCCCCATAAAATTCATATGGGGAAGCCACATTTGGATATGTATATATGAGTATACATCCCATAAAATGGGGCAATAATAGCATTTACATTCCAGCATTCTCATGAGTTTAAAATAAGATAGTATTTATTTATAAAACACTTTATAAATGATGATGTTGTCTCCCTCTCAAAAACATCATCCTCTAAACACGAAGTTAAGACTTGGTCAGGAAGAACACTTCTTAAATGCCAGCTCACACTATTAGTAGGACTTGTCTGTGGGGTGGCGCCAGATTGAGTGCCTAGCTATGTACTCTTCCTATTACCTCACCTTGACAATAATGCTTTGAATGCAGAGAGGAACTGGAATGAGGGAACAAATTTCGGGGACCATGACAGAGAGCTTTCTATGAGCTCATGATCTGGACATGTGTACAAATATTCCTTCAAATAAACTGTACTGTGCCTTTTTGTACAGTTAAGGACAGTTTAGCCTGGAGGTAAAGGGATGAACTTCATGTCTGACTCAGAATGTTTTTCAAACCTAGGATTCTGGATTTTAAGATTATCCATACAAAAAGAAATGAAACAATAAATGTGAGAAAACTCTTCAATTGAAGAGCTCATATAAACCAACTCCCCTGGCCATTCATAGACATGCGTGATTAGATTAAAGAAAAAAATAGGTCTTTTTGGAGGGTTTTTTTTCCCTGTATTTGGACTCTTTTCTCATATACTTGGCAATCCAATTTTTATGAGATCCTTCCTAATAGTCTGTAAAGAGCTGTCTTTTGATGATTATTCAAAGTCCATTATTTGAGCATGTTAGATTTGACTTTCAAAAGAAAGCTTCTGGAAGTTCCAAAACACGTTTCTTCTTTCTTCCATTTGTATATGTCAATATTCTCTGCATTCCTCATTAACAGTTTAATAATGCTTTCCATTATAGATTCATCTCTTTTCCTACCCAGATTCTAATAATCTTACAAATGGCACCAACAGAATAGAAGTCAGTTAAGTAGAAATCAAAGGTCATAACTAAGTGTCAAAGAATTATTGGGAAGATTATGAATGTTTCCATAAAAGTATTTTTACAGACTGTCTTAATTATCCACAGATATCTATTTTTAAACTGTATTATTTTTCCTCTCAAGTTTGCCATTTCTTGATTTTTTTTTTTTAATTTTAGCTCTATGTGAGGAGAAAAAAGCATTATTCTTTACAAAAGCAATATATCCTTGGACAGAAAATTACAAGTCTTCTCTCACTGAAATAGCCAAGTAAATGTTTAAAGAGCTTCAGTTGAAGCAGTTCCTGCCTAAGGTTGGACTGGATGATTTCTGATGTTCCTTCCTATTCTGAAATTCTGTAGTTCTGTATTCTTTTCAATTTCTCTTCATCCAGTAATTGATATGGAGAAAATTGGGGTGAAGAATGATGACAGAGTGCTACCACAATTTTTATCTAGACTATAGTCAAAAAACCAATCAGTCAATGAATTTGAATTGATATAAGTTAAATATTCAACACCTCCTTTGACATTCATATTCACAGAATAAGCCTAACACTCCTTCTGTACTAGCCCACAATATATGGTGACACACACAAATATCATGCGATATATTTAATTCACATACATGTTTGTCCATATTCTACCAGAAATTATCCCCGTGTCTTACCCATGGATCCTCAGAAGTGAGGAAAAGACCTAGGAGGACCCAACCTCTCCTGCCCAGACATAAGCCCAAGCAGAAAATCTCTACTTGTTCTGCTATTAAATGACTTCATTCCAGAGAATTTTGACTAACTCTTTCACCCCAGTCTCTCTCTGGCTTTTCTACCACATATTGAATACTGAGACCTGTGTTCCTTTTTGTTTTGTACTGTTTCTGTCTGAATTTCTGAATTTATTGGTATAGGGAATATTTAACGTGGAAAAGACTACCACTGCAAACTGACAACTTGTGTTTTATAGTCACAGAAAATTGTCTTGAATATCAAAAGATAGAGCAACTTCATGATTACACAGTTGTATATGTCAGAGGCAACACTTAGCCATAGGCTTTACTGATAGAACCTAGCATGCCAATATATTTTTACCCAGAGTTCACAGGAATTTAGCATTGTCTTGAATTGAGCATTGATGAAGACAATGGGGAAAGAAACATATGCATGGGAAATCCAATTTAGACAAACAATTTGAGGTAGTGAAAGAAGGAAAGATGTGCTGCATATCTGCTCATCCATCACATCTCTAGGGCTATCCAAAAAAGAAAGTAAATGGTCAGAGTCATTACCAGACTGAAGAGAGGACAGATTTCCCAAGGCATAAAATAGGGGCAGAGCTTAAGCATCTAAGTGAAAGTGGCAAGTATTCTTATTCCTAGGTTATGTACTATTGCTTCTAAACTTATTCCTATTAGAATAAAAGAAAAGTTGATGATCACTTACAGTGAATGCCATGATTTATTGATATTGATTATTGAGAATTGTTTTGCACCTAAGAAAATTCAGGTCATTGCTGCCCAACAAAACTGAGGTGGGTAAAGGGGAAGGATAGACTCTTAATCCCTGTGAAAGAGATCATCATCACCTAGATTTCGTAAGAGAAATAATTGAGACTATACATTGTTATTACACCCAGAATATTATTATATGGCCTATTTGTGCTTAATCCATGGTAAAGCCTTCAGAGCTCATAGGTCTAATCAACACACTATACTTTGATCCCAATATAGTGATTTAATCCTCTTTAAGAACAAAGGAGAGCAAACAACATCCAGAACCATTATTATGATACATGAGCACCTTTTTTCATGTAAGACTACATGTAGATGACGTGAGGTTCATCCCAAGCTTCTTTTTATGGGGAAATCTATCCTCTACATCTAGGAGCTTTTCTTATAAATGGAAAATATATGTGAAAGTCCACTTTAAATACATATATTTACATACATATACATTTGAATATGATGTATGTGTGTATATACATAGGTGGAAAGGCAGTTAGGTGTCTCAGTGGCCTTGGAATCAGGAAGATGCATCTTCATGAGTTCAAATCTGACTTCAGATACTTACTTGCTGCATCACCCTGGGCAAGACACTTAAATCTACTTACTTTAGTTCCTTATCTGTAAAATGAGGTGGAGAGGAAAATGGCAAAGCACATTAGTGTCTTCGCCAAAAAAAACTTCAAACAGGGTCTCAATAAATCAGGCATAACTGAAACAATGCAACAATAGCAATATATATATATATATATATACATATATATGTATATGTATATGCATTGTGTGTATAATAGATAGAAACATAAATATATATCTATATCTAGAGATAGATAGATGCATATCCCTGTCCATAGAGAGATACAAAATAATGATGATAGATAACATTTATATAGAATTTAGTATGAACTAAAAACCACTGTACTATGTATATGATTATCTCATTTGATACTCCCAACAACACTTGAAGGTAGGTGCTATCATTTCCCTCATTTTGCAAATGAGGAAACTGAGCCAAACAATTAGTAATTGTCTGAGGCTGGATTTGAACTCAAAACTTTCTGATCCCAGGCCTAGCATTCTATCTATGGCCAGTAATAGTATAGGCTGGGATAACTGGAATTGTACCTGTTCATGATTATTGAACCTGCTGGCTATAAACATAAGCAAGGAAATTAAATATTGAGAAATAAGAAGAGAATAGACAGGAATTTTACTATTTAAATTTCTTTCTCGAATAAGTGGACTAATTCACAATTTTACCAGCAGTACATCAATTAGGATATTTTACTATAATCCTCCAGCATTCATTTGCCATTTTCCTTTTTGTCATCTTTTCGTATCTGTTGGATATAAGGCAGAACCTCAAATGCTTTAATTTTCACTATGGTAATTACTGGATTTCAAATTTTTTTCATAAATCTATTTGTAATTTTCCCTCTTTATTTTGAAAACTGCCTGTTCATATCCTTTGACCATTTCTCTGTTGGAAAAAGGCCACTATTCTTATATAATTGAATCAGTTCCTTCTATATTTGGAAAACAGAATATTATCCAAAAAAGGTTACTGCAAAGACTTTTCCCTAAGAACCATTCTCTCTACAAATTTTAACTACATTGGTTTTGTTTGTTTATCAATCAAAATAGTCTATTTTATCTTCTGTGATCCTTTCTGTCCCTGGTTAGAATATGAACTTTTCTCCCACCTTAAATTTGAAAGGTAATTTTATTCTTTTTCTTCTAATTTGCTTATGAGATTACTTTTTATGTCCAAATCATGTACCCATTTGAAATTTATCTTACCTATGGAATGAGATATTGGTCTGTACTTAATTTCTGCCATATTGTTTTCCAGTTTTCTTAGCAACTTTGTTGAATTGTGAATTCTTACCATAGAAACTAGAGTCTTTTGGCTGTTTGCCATACCATGCTACTTTTTATTTGCTTCTGTATTTTGCGTACGCAGTCTGTTCCACTGATCAACCCCTTATTTTTTAACCAGGTCTAATTCATTTTAATGATTTGTAATATAGTTTGAGATGCAATACTGCTAAAGCCCCTTATTTTCTATATTGTTTCATTTCTTCTTTAGAATTCTTAACTTTTTGTTATTATTTTTCTGCCTCTAGAAAATAATCTTTTGGTTGGCATGGAATAAATAAATTAATTTAAATAATAGAATCATTTTTTATATTAGCACAGTCTTTCCATAAGTAATAAATATTCCTCCAATTATATGATTCCAACTTTATTTTTTGAAAGTCTTTTATAGTTGTTCCTAGGTATGATTTGGATGTCCTCCCAAATAATTTATGCATTATCATCATTTTTGATTGAATTTTCTTTTCTATATCATTCTATTAGTTTTTATTGTAATATACAGGAAAGTTGATGCCATATAGATTTATCCTGAAAATTAGCTAAATTGCAGGAATTTCATTTTAATTTTTCATTTCATTTTAATTTTTAGTTGACTTTCTATGGTTCTATAGATAGATCATTATATCATCTACAAAAAGTGATTGTTTTGTTTTTCTTTTTGCCTCTCCCCCTCAATTTCTCTCTCTCTCTCTTTTTCTTATTGCTATAGCTAGGATTTCTAGCACTATGTTATATAGTAATAATGATAAGGGACATACTTTTCCCTTGACCTTATTAGGAAAACTCCAACTTTTCTCCATTATATGTAAAGCTTTCTCTTGGTTTTAGACAGATATTATTTATTTTATTGAAGAAAAGTCCATTTATTCTTATTTTTTCAATAGAAACTGGTATGTGAATGTGTCGAAAGCCTTTTAAATATCTGTTAATATAATCATATAGGTTTTATATTACATTATAGTATATATAAAAATATGGCCTTTGTTTTTATAGATTTTCTTATACTGAACTAGTCTTATATTCCTGATATAAATGAAACCTAGTCATAGAACATAATCTTTTAAAAACATTGTTGGAGTATATTTGTTCATTTTTAAAAGTTGCATCAATATTCATTAGGAATATTGGTAGTTTTCTTCTTTGCTTTGTCTCTCTCTGATTTAGGCGACCAAAGAAAAAATTGAAAGCCTCCCTTTATTTCCTGTTTTTGCAAACAGCCTATGTAGCATTGACATTAATTGTTCTTTGAATATTTGCTAAAATTTACTCTATAAATCCATCCAATTCTAGAGTTGTCTTCTTTGAAAGTTCATTTATGTTTTGCTTAACTCCTTTGTCTGCTACTAGATTATTTAAATATCTGTGTGGTTTTTTCTCTTGTATGTAGATTATTCTTGTTTTTTTTTTAATGTAGAAATAGGAAATAAGATATATGAGCCAATAGTTACAATATTTTCTTTGCTTTTGTTTGATATTCATAACATCCATTATTTTTTTCATCTCTCTATCAGTTATCTTGGAAATCAATCTTCCAATTCCCTCAAAATTGTAGTGCCTCCCACATAAGCTTCCTCTATATATACTTGTTTTAGTCCTCCTACTCCACCTGTCTGTTTTTAAATGTCATTTTTATTTTCTGATGAAGAATATCAGGGATCATATTAGAATCTAAATATGATAAATTCACTGAAACTGATGCAGAAATAAAAACTTTGCCCATCTCCTTCCTCTTCCCCTCCAATTTTCTTTGTTATTCTCTTTCCAGACTCATCATCAATACTTTTAAGATGATCTAGATTGAGTCCCTTGTCAAGCTTTCTAGAAATTTGTACTTTTTCCTGCGCTTTTTGCTCTTTACAAGACCATGCTATTCATATCTCATTCCATCCTCTCTTTTTACATTTTATAAGTGTGAATATTCTAAACCACTTTTGCCCTCACTTGACAAAGTGATTAAGTATATCATACATAAGTTCATTTACAGATTCTTTTGACTTGCTCTGGTAATTGTTTTATACTTATTAAATGTCCTTAAGAAATTTAGTTGATGTTGTTTGGATTTTTTTAATCCAATTCCTATTTTTCAACATCTGCTAACTGTTTACATAGATCAGATTGAAAGTATCTCAATATGGGACATAGATTCTTATTTTTATTCTTATAACGAAGTTATTTAATGTTTTGCATCAAGTTGGTATTCTGACTGTAAAATAACAACTGATTCACAAATGGCTCCCCTACCAGTATGTACTAGCAGTTTCCCTTCTGTTAAGAATAATTGATTCTTATTTTTGTGCAGTACCATAATGAAAGACTCCTGACTCTTTTTTTTTTTTTTTTTTTTTGAAGAAAGCGAACATGATATATAAGCATGAAACTTTTTTTATAGTCTAAAAATCTTTGGCTTCTTTTCTTTCTTCATTCTAAACAATACCTTTTTTTTCTTTTGTGTATCTATCTTTGTGCTAAAGTTACTAAGTGATAAAATATATTTATTGAAATATAGGGTCTTATCAAAGCCTTTGGAGAATTTTTCTACCTTCTTATCTTCTACAACATATTCTGGCACAGAAACTGAAATTAATGTGATCTTTTCCCAAATGCTTACAATGAACCCTACAACATGAAATGGCCTAATAACTAAGAAATACTGTTTTTATTACTGTGAGATGTACAATAAAAGGACTTGTACTAATTTTTTTTGTATTCCAATCCATGGAGAATTCATGTGAGCCATTTTTCTATTTGGTTGTAACTTTGTTTTGTCTTCTGATTTCATTTATGGTGAGAAAGTCAAGATTGATATGATTCATTCCCTCCAATATTTTATAAACCTTCTGGTCATTGGAGGCCATAGTACTGACAGCAAAGTTAATGTTTCTAGATACTCCCCCAAACTACAATTATTAGCACTCTTTGAGACTACACTGATAGTAATAGAAGAGTGTCACACAGGACTGATGTCTATTTTAGATTGTGGGGGCTTCTTGCCCATAACCCCTCCAATGTGAAAGGGATAACTGCATTATGTTCTGAGAAGGTATTATACCCCCAGAGCAAAGATTCTTAATTATTTTTTATGACATAAATTCCTTTGATCATCTAATGCAACCTTTGGGCTTCACCAGAATGGTTTTTTTTTTTTAATTTGTAAAATAAAATTCCAAAGGAAAACAGTTAAATTTAAATAATTATTTAAGATTTTTTTTTGAAAAATAAATTCACAGACCTCCAAATTAGTGGATTACCTCTTGCTGGAAGTCTTTGAGGTAAATGTGAAATAGTTATTTATTAAGCATATCAAAGAGAGAATTCTAATTCAGATAAACTTTGAAACAGATAGCCTCAGGGAATCTCCTCAAGATTTTGTGCTATCCCCCAAAGTATGTGGATTAACCAGTTGACATCTTAAAATAGACAAGCCTTGGTGAGTTTCTTCTCCTCTCACTTTTATAGCTATTCAGAGATTATGATTATCTTGATCTTTTCTGGAAGGTTAGGGTTTGAAATGAACTTTAGGACTACTAGAAAGTAAATATCTGCCCAGGATTAAAAACTGGTCCATTGATAGTAGAACTGAAGTTTATTAATTTTCCAGTTTCTTGAATCTCCCTATCTTCACAATCCCTATGACTAAAGATGTATGTATCCGAGAAGGCTCATTCAGATCCTGTCATCTCCACTTCATGCACAAAGAAGAAACACAGTTGCTCAGCGAACAAGCTTGCTGATATCTAGAAACTTTTTCCTGTCTTTCTTAATCTTAATGCCTTCTCTTTATTGATTATTTCCAATTTATCCTGCATATATCTTGTTAATGCATAATTGTTTGTCTGTTCTCTCCCACATCAAAATGAGTTTCTTGACAGTAGGGACTAATTTTTGCCTTTTTCACATATCACTACTACTTCGCACAGTACCTGTCAGACAGTAGATGCTTAGTAGATGTTTATTGTCGACTTGAGATAGAATTCATGAGGAACTTGCATTTTCCAAACAGCATAGAAAATATACACACCAAATCCTACTTTGTCTCATTCCTAGGTTCCATGTTATACACTTACTATCCTCAAATACAAAAATCCATAGCCATTTCCCCAAAAATGGACATTAACTGGGAACTTCACTTGAATAGAGAACTCTTTAGTAAAAAAAGATCTTCTACCAATGCAAATTGTCACCTCTTCTACAATTTAGGGTGTTAGGGGATTATTTGGGCCACTGGGAGGTTATGACTTGCCTGTGGGTTTGGTTCACATAACCATTATGTGGACTTGAGCCCAGCTTTTCCTGGCTTCAAAACTCATTCTCTATCTACTAAGCTGTGCTATGAAGATGCATTCTTTCTATCCTCTAATAAACATCATTAGTTGGTTTTTTTTTTTTTCCCCCCCCCAGTAATTAAGTGCTGGGAGAGAGGAAAGAAAAAAGAACGTTCCTACTTGGACCAGAAATGGAAAAAACTGAGCAATCAACCACCACCTGAGACAAACATATACACAGCAATACTAATCATCAATGTTTCATTTTTCCTACCTGAATGATAGGGCAAGGTTCATCAGCACCAACTGCTTAGAGCTCCTTTCAAACAGATTGACTGTTCAACCTGAAGTCTTCAGGTACCTATTTCCCCAAAGCATCGATCTTTCTCTGATGCTCATTCCTCTTGGCTTCGGTCCTCTGATTTTAAAAAGAGATCTTCAGCAGTTTTCTTCCATTCTGTAGGGGCCTTAATTCTTGTTACCTTTCTAGCATAATTATGCAAATTACCCTGTTCCCGAGCAAAGGATCAGGGAAGTAAAATACCCTCCTCTCTCTTTCTCTCTGTGTCTTTCTCTTTCCCTGTCTCTTTGACTCTTTCTCCCTGGTTTCTGTGTGTCTCTGCCTCTGTCTCTCTCTGTGTGTCTCTGACAGTCTCTCTCTGTCTCTCTGTCTCTCTCTCTCCTAATAGAGCCTCTGTCCCTAAGGCGGAGGTATGATTGTGCAATCAGGAAGCTACTGCTACTACCATTCACCTGAGTGCTGTGTCATGCTGGGTGTGTCACTGCAAAGAATCTGTACATAGGACTAATTGGTCTTAGCGTCACAATAAGAGCTGACACCTAAGGTCTGGGAGAGATGACAGGACATTTATGGGAGTACAGTACCCTGGAGCAAAGAGAACAAATTGCTACCTGGGGAGGTAGTCTGGGTGGTGAAGGGAGAGCCACATCTGAAAGGAAAGGGAGGAAACGGTATTGACTCCAGGGATCTTGTCAGATCTAACTCCTAATTCTAGTTTTGTGGATGACTGCATAATCACCGTAGAACATAACACCTGATCTGACCATGGCTTGCCTTCCTCCTCTGAGTAACCCGGACTATGTCTGTCAGGGAAAAGCTGATTCAGACACCAGAGTCACAGGTGCAATAGGAAAGGATTAAGATAGATAATTTCAAGCCACAATGAACATGAACTTGGCCAGATTTTGAGAGATAGTGGAGTAACGTTAGTAGGTCCCAGCATGCATGGAATCACAGAGTTAGACATTACATTAGAATGTACAACAACAATAACAACCAAAAATTCACCAGATTAAGTCAGCTAGGAAAAACTTAAAAGGCATCCACCGAGGAAAATTTGTTCAAAACAGAAACTATCTATCTACGCAGGAAAGTGGTGATAAGAGATTAAGGATAGTATCCAGGAGGTAATAAAACACTAAACCTGGATTACAGCAACTACAAAGAGAACAACTTCAACATCATTCTTCCTTTTTGCTGATGCCTTCAATAAAAATGACCAAAATGGTAAATGCATGCATGACAAAACCAGAGATGAACTTTAAGGCAGGTGGTCAATGAGTGATGGAACCCCAGTAGAATATTTACTAACCAAACCAGCTTCTCTCTTTCCATGGAAAGGTTTTTGGATTGTTTGTTTATTTGTTTTTGGTAGTCTTAGAAAAACAATCTTCTCTAATCTTAGGACAGAGGAAGAACTAATCATTTGTGCTTCAGGATTTTTATTTGCAGTGGCTCTGCAAGAGGTCATGGAAGGTGGTTTAATACAAATCATTGAGAAGGAAAAATAATAAAGGGATTTCTCCAGGAAAAGACAGAAGAAAAAAAAGGAAGAGTGTTAAAAGCTTCATTTAGTTATCTACTAATGATTTGTTAAGGTAGGAAGGAAAGATTAGAACTCAGCATCCAAAAAAGAAGTTAACCAAAAAAAAAAAATGTATATATCTTCCCCTCAAATGTAAAATGGAAGCCATAATGTAGAGAATGCAGACTTTTCATTCCCCTCTATTCAAATTTTTATCTTTTATCATGTTTCCTCATCGGTTAATCCTTATTGGTTTCTTCTTTTAAAAAAAATAATGAGCAAACTGATTTTAGAAAGGGCTGGAAAGATTTACATGAACTGATACTGAGAGAAACAGGAATACATTGTACACAGTAACAGCAAGTTTATGTGAGGATCAACTATGAAAGACTTGGTTCTTCTCAGTGTTTCAATGATCCTAGACAATACCAATAAACTTTGGATATGTGAGGGATAGAAATCCTATCCAAAAATGGCTACTCAGAGACTTCTCGAAGTAAAAAGCAGAAAAGTTGTTTATTAATAGATTCTCATAAGAATGAGCAATTCCACCATGAGGAGGGAAAGAGAGAAAGCTCACGGTAGAAGGGCTAAGAATTAGGAAAGATATACAGTTTTTATAAGTTTAGTTACAAAGGATTACATCATAGGTTGGGGAGCACTGAGAAATAGGTGCCCTCTCCCCTTAATTGAATATTAAACATTGAAGCCAAAAATAGATTAGAACAGAATGCTTTCAGATTCCCTGGTTCCAACAGGAACCATACATCAGACCTTCAAATTCAGATTACCAGGCTAACAACATTTAACTAATAGTCTAAATATTGATAACATTGAACAGTGATAAATGTCATCATTTTAGGTTAAGTAAATATATCCAGAGTTTAAGCAAATATTGGCTAATACTCAATATACTTACACAGATCACAGAGACATAGAAATAATGAAAAATAAAAATATAGAAAAGGAATTTAAACATTCCTGGAAGTTCTTCACTTTATCTCCATTCCACACAAATAGAAAATGCCACCTGCATCCAGAAAAAGAACTATGGAGATTGACTATAAGTCAACATATATTATGCTCACTTCTTTTTTTTTCTAGGGCATTTTTCCTCTCTCGTAGTTTATCCCTTTTGTTCTGATTTCTCTCTCCCAACATGATTCACAAAGAAATGTGTATTTTTAAAAGTTAATATACATGTATAACCAGAAAAAACAATTAAAATAGAAAATAATAAAAAAGAAAGTCCTCATTGATTTCTTAGTATCTATTAAAGTAGCATCATCTAGAACCATAGAATATAACATTTGAGAAAATGGACACCTGGAAAGAGGGGAGAATGATTTTCCTAATCACACATATAATGAATAGTAAAGTTTAAATGAGAACTTCTAGATCCTCTGTTCTTTCCATTATCACACTAATCAACAAACCAGGCCTCATATTAAATACTGTGGGTACAAAGGAAAAGAAAAAGTAAAAACGGTTCCTATCTTCATGAAAACAGTGCACTAAATCAGTAGCCAAATGATCTGGCGTCCCGTCCAAGCTCGATCTCTGACTTAGGAGATTTGGGACAAGCCTCTTCACCTCTATGAGCCTCACTTGCCCCCATTTATTTTTTTTTTTAAGTATAGTTATCATTGCACTAACTACTCAAAAAAAATTGGGAGTAAATACAACAAAAATGACAGTTTTCAATTCTTAAGAAGATAAATGATAGAATCCGGGGGGGGGGGGGGGGGGGGGAAGGGGGCCTCCTTCCGGGGCCGCTCGGGGGGGGGGAACTAAACATCTTCCAAATACCTCTTGCCTCAAGAAACTTACATGTTGCAAGAGGGGTGAAGAGGCTATGTTAAGTAAGTGTAAAGTAATTAAAAGAGTAAATAGTGGGGTAAGGCGACTGAATAGGAAAAGGCTTTGTGTAGGAGGTGATGACACGAGATAAACTTTTAGTAATGATAAGGATTCTAAAGAGAAGAAAGTCCAGCATTCCAAGTACAAGAGATAGTCTGTGTGAAAGTATGAAGAAATGGAATGGCGAATTCATGTAATCACTGGTAAGTCTGTTGGCTGGAACATAGAGTAAAGGATAAGAATATGAAAAGGAGAAGCCAGATTATGGAGTTCAAGGATGAGGAATATGTATTTTATCCCATTGGATCCGAAGATTTTTGAGAAGGGGAGTGATGAAGTTAGTTCTATGCCTTAGGGGTATTATTTTGGCATCTTTAGAGAGTTGGATTGCAGGAGGAAAAAGCTAGAAATAAGCATCAATGGGGAGATGATTTATATAATCCAGGTAAGAGGTAATAAATCAACAACAGGCATTTATTAGGCTATTGTTATGTTCAAGGAACTGTGGAGTGTGCTTATGAATACAAAGAAAGGGGAAAAAATAGTCCCCACCCTCAAGGAGAGCATAACCTAAAGAAACAATATGCAAACAACTATATAAAGAAGATATAGTTGGTCTTTAACATCCAGCATTTAATTTTCATGACTTCAAGCATTCCCATGATTTTAGTAATAATCTGATTGTCAGTTTTGCATTGACAGCTCAATTGAGGCATGATGCACACAGGTTTGTGGAGTGACTGGAATTCTTCCAGGCACTTCACTGGTCTTGTTTACCATATGATTGTAAAGAACTCCCTATGGTCTCATTTCTAAAATATATAAAGAATTGTGTCAAATTTATAAAAATGTAAGTCATTCCTCCATTGATGAATGGTCAAAGGATATGAATAGACAATTTTCAGATGATGAAATTAAAGTCTTCTATAATTATGTGAAAAAATGCTCTAAATCAGTTTTGATTAGGGAAAATGAAAATTAAAACAACTCTGAGGTACCACCTCACACCTCTTAGATTGGCTAAAATGATAAGAAAAGATAATGATAAATGTTGGAGAAAGTAAGGGGAAAACTAGGACACTAAATACATGGTTGGTGGAGTTGTAAAATGATCCAACCATTCTGAAGAGCAATCTGGAACTATACCCAAAGGGCTATAAAACTGTGCACATCCTTTGACTCAGCAGTGCCAATACTGGGTCTGTATCCCAAGGAAATCATAAAGGAGGGAAAGGACCCATATGTGCCAAAATGTTTTTGTGGTAGCAAAGAATTGGAAAATAAGTGGATGCCCATTAATTGGGGAATGGCTGGACAAGTTATGGTCTATAAAGGTGATGGAATATTGTTGTTCTATAAAAAATGATGGACAAATTGATTCTAGAAGGCCTGGAAAGATTTATAATGAACTGATGCTGAGTGAAACAAGCAGAACCAGGAATACATTGTACACTATAACAGCAAGAATATGTGATTATCAACTATAAAGGGCTTGGTTCTTCTCTGTGGTTCAGTGATCCACAAGAATCCCAATAGACTTTGGACAGAAAATGCCCTCTGCATCCAGAAAAAGAACTAAGGAAACTGAATGTAAATCGATACATGCCATGTTCACTTCTTTTTTCTGTGTTTTTTTCCTCTCTCCCATGTTTTTCTCCCTTTTGCTCTGATTTTTTCTTTCCAACATGATTCATAAAGCAATGTGTATTTAAAATTTTAATTTAATTTTAAAATGATAAATAAAAAAGAACTTCCTATGAAATAATTACGTTTTCATTGTTTACAAATACTATGATCAACTGCTGACTCAAAGCTAAAAGTCAGAGTTCTTCTGCTATGTTCCCATACTCAGAAACCCTTAAGGAGCCCAAACTGCATATGAAGCAGATGTTGCTGATATATTATTTCAAGTTGATTTTCATTGCCATCTCCAATGCCATCCACCAGCAATGAAGGACAATGTCAAAGGAAATGTCAAGACTTCATCCAGTCTCAGAGACTTCTGACAGCATTGATTTAAACCCCAGCAATTTCTCCCTTTATTTTCAGAGGACAACCAAGATAAAAAGATTTCTAGCAATATAGTATACAATACAATACCCTAATACCACCAGCTGACATGGTGAAAGTCATGATTCAGGTTAAAAAAAAGTTTTCATTTTAAGAATGTTACTTGTACATTATTTATGGTATTATAGCTTTCATGTGTTAGGAAGAGTGAATATTGTGAAATAAATATGTTTTGGTGTTGGGATATTAGTACAAAATGTCACAGAATTCTAAGGAATTACTAACGAGAAAAAACTTTTGCATGTTAGCAATTTTATTTTTATGTACTGCATTTTTTTTTATTTAATAGCCTTTTATTTACAGGTTATATGCATGGGTAACTTTACAGCATTAACAATTGCTAAACCTCTTGTTCCAATTTTTCACCTCTTACCTCCCACCCCCTCCTTAGATGGCAGGATGACTAGTAGATGTTAAATACATTAAAATATAAATTAGATACACAATAAGTATACATGACCAAAACGTTATTTTGCTGTTATGTACTGCATTTTATGATTTATTTTTTGTTAACTGTTAGGAAAAGTAATATTATCAGAATTAATGTTTTGATATAAATAATTATATAGAAAAATGTATTTTCAGCAATCTCTAGGGAAAGATTATAATTTGGGGTGATCATGGAAACCTAACTCCTTATTTCCCATAGGTTCAATATATCATCACTTGTGTTTTTTACTTTCATAATGTTTTCTAGGAATCTTACCTAGGCAAGTTGAATAGTAACTGAATATACAAAATAAATTACAGATAATCTCAAAAAGAAGGCTAATGCCTTAAGGGGAATCATCCAGGACAGCTTCTCACAGAGTATTCTAAAGACTCTAATTACTGGATGAGGAATCTATTATATAAAAACTCCTGGGAAAATTAAAATGCAGTCTGGCAGAAATTGGGCATAGGCATGCATAGGCCTGCATACCATATGCACAATAAGTTCCAAAAGATACATGATTTAGTATATAAATGGTCACATAAGAAAAAAATTAGAGAAGAGAAAAAATATGCAACCATCTCCCCCCTTATTCTATTGTATTATGGTAATGCTTATTTTATTTCTTAAGTTCATAATAAAAGAAAAAAAAAAGAAAATACTATGTATGATTAAAATAGGAGAAAAGTTCATGACCAGGCAGGGATAGAAAATATTATATATGATGAAATGGATTTTTTTTGATTACATAAAATTGAAAAAGTTTTACACAAATAAAATCTATATAATTAAAATAAGTAACTTAAAATCTATGCAGTAATTTTTTCTGCTAATAGTCTGCTCTCCAAAATATATAAGGAACTGATTCAAACATATAAGAATTATGTCTTCCCCCAACTAAAAAATGACTAAACTATACATGATTCTAAAAATGAGAAATTTAAGCTATCAACAATGATATGAAAAACTCTAAATAATTAATAATAAGAAAAATGAAATTTAAAATAATTCTGAAGTTCCATCTTACATATATCAAATTATCAAAATTGAAAAAAGAAAAAAATGACAAGTATTGGTGGGGAGGTGAAGACTTGTATGAACTGATGCAACAGTGAGATGAATAGAATCAAGAGAACAATTTATTTTGAAATTTATACAGAAAAAAATTATGAAGAAAAACAACTTTGAATGACTCAAGAACTTTGATCAATGCAATGAGCAACCATGATTTCAGAAGGTGTATGAAGTATGATATTCTTCTCTTGACAGAAAGAGTACAAACTCTAGAAGCAGAATAAAACACATTTTCAAAATTTGCTTATGCTTGACTATGCATTTTTGATACAGGATTTTTGGCTTTCTTTTTTTCTTTTTTTAGTGACTGGGGTTGAAAGGAAAGGATGACAGGTTTAGTGTAACAAGAAGAAAAAGACATAAATGAACATCATCCTTTTTTTTTTTTTAATGAACAGAATGAATATAAAAGGAACCATTAACAAGTAGTACATTTTCAAAAGCTACAGGTAGAATTTATTATGTTTTAAAAAAGAAAAGCATGTTGGAGGGGATGTAGTTTTCTACATTTCTATTAGTTGGGATACTAATTCAATGTTGGTGGAATCATAAACTATTCTACCCATTTTGGGAAAGAAATCTGGAATTATGCCCAAAGGATTATTAACTACTTATACCCTTTGACTCAGAAATATCACCACTTGGTCTATTTCCAAAGATTATTAGAGAAAATGTGTTCTAAAATGTTTATAGCAGCTCTCTTTGCAATAACAAAGAACTAGAAATTGCAGGGATACTTTTTGGGAAATGGCTGAACAAGTTGTGGTATATGGTTATGACAGAATACTACTATAAGAAATGATGAACTCAATAATTTCAGCAAAAATATGGGAAGACTTCCATAAAATAATGAACTAAATGATCTACAGCAAGAAAACATTGTATAGAGTAACAGCAATATTGTTTTAAGAATGATTCTGAACAAATAAAGTATTGTGATTATTATAAATACACAAATTAACTATAAAGGACATATCAGGAAAGATGCTATTTGCATCCAGAGAAAAAATTGATAAATAGAAATATGTATAGAAAAATTTTACTTATCTATATAAATAATATATATCTATATATACATACATACCAATTTGTTCCTAGTAGTAGGTATGGGGGAAAGAAAAAAAAATTACATGATAATTTTATTGTATATTTGAAAGGAATACCAAGTGGAATAGCAGATTTGCAGTTTCATGTTTTCATGCAGTTTCAATCATGTTTTTTATTGTACAATGATATGGATATATTTGTTTTATTCCATAAATTAAAAATAAAAATAAAGGCCAAAAAAAAAGCAAGCATTTCATAATAGTGACATGGAATTTCATATGAGAAGGAAGGAAGGAAGGAAGGAGGGAAGGAAGGAAGGAAGGAAGAAAGGAAGGAAGGAAGGAAGGAAGGAAGGAAGGAAGGAAGGAAGGAAGGAAGGAAGGGAGGGGGAAAGGAAGGGATGGATTAGGAATCTTATGTTACAGGATCACAGAATACAAGGTGGAGTTGGGGTGGGATGGAATGAGGAGGGCAATCTAGAAAGCTGAAAAGATAGGAAAGGTCCAGATTATGAAATCTTTTGAATGTCAAACAAAAGATTAACTACCTTGGCTCCCACTGCTTCAGTACCAATTATGTTACATCTTACTTCTCCCCCAAGTTTTTTTTAATATCTTTAAAGAGGTTTGGCTGTGTTTAGACTCTTTATTATTTATTCCAGCCTCCTCCTATGGTGTTCTTTCCATTGTAAAGAGGATTCCTTTTACCCCAGTTCCATTTAGCCAGCAACAATCTAATTAACTTTAACAAAGAAAAATTTACTTCAAAGGTATAAAAACCAATATCTAAAATTATTTCCTCAACACATGGGGCACAATCTCTCTTCCCCAAACTATTCTAGTCTCTGGTGAAGGGAAGAAAGTTAAATTCTAATTTACCTCAGTTTCTATTGAGTGTGGTCTTAGTTCCAAGTTAAAAGTCCTCATTGGGCTCGAGTCCCAGACACCCTGTCTTGTCTGGGTTTCTTGCTGCTCAGCTGGTTAAATAGAACATTCCTCTTAGAATTCTAACTCTAAAGTGATCATAGTTTAAACTCCCACCTCAGTAAGGGTTATTACCTCCATTTGACAATGAAAAGAGCAAAAGTAACAGAATGGAAACAATCTACTACAGACAACCTTTCCAAAGACTTTAACCACAAAAGGAAGAAAATGAAAGATAAGCTAGTGGAAATGAACTAGATCAAATGGGATGCTGAGGATGGAGGAAGACACAGGAATTGAGGAGACAGTAGGAAAGTGGCTATTAGACAAGAACTAAAGATAGTGAAAGAGGGAAAGAAGGAAGGGGATATCCTTCTGGAAAAGATGGGATGAAATGGATCATTTGTGCATATAAAGAGGTTTGCGTTGGTGCAAAAAAAGAGTCTCTTCTTCATGAGAGATGAGGATAGAAGACGTAGTGGCAGAAGGCATTTGGGTGATATGAGATGAGGAGAAAGGAATAGGGAGCTCTCAATAAACAACTTCAATTTAAAAAAAAATATATGAGATAAGATTCTCAGATGAGAAAGTAATAAGAAGGACAAAAACATTTGGAAGAGCTACTGTGGGGAGTAGAATAATGATTTAATTAGGAAAGTATAAAAGGATTGCTTTATCTGCAAGAAATATAGGTCAGTGAGTTTGACTTCAGTTCTTTAGCAAAGATCTGGAACATAAGTATAGTGGAAGGTATGAGAAGTTGGATGAGAACACTTCTCAGATAGTTAGATATGCATATTTTGACTCTATAGGAAAGGATGTATATGATCTGGTCTCTTTTTAAAACACGAGGGGAAGATCCTGGTTAGTTCTTCTTCACAGAGCCAAAATGTACATTGCTATCTCCATGGGGGAAATACTCTAATACAAGCTCCCCATTATTAGAAAGTTAATTAGTGTACATCATGAGTTAGCTTAGTTTTGGCAAAAATAAGTCAGTTGAGACTAACCTGGTTTTTTGTAAGGGTTATTAAGAGCTGGTAAGTGCTGTGGTTTTTTTGTTTGTTTTGTTTTTTTTTAACCATCACTTTTGAGACTTTATTTATTTAATATTTTCCCCAGGATGCAAGGATGATTTTTCAATACTGACCCTTGAAAAACCTTGGGTTCCAATTTCTGCCACCTTTCCCCCATTCCCTCCCCTAGATGGCAAGTAACTCAATATATGTGAAATATGGTAAAAAAAAAAAAAAAAAAGTTAAATCCAATATAGGCATATATTTTTATACAATTGTCTTGCTGTACAAGAAAAATAAGATCAAAAGGGGAAAAAATGAGAAAGAAAATAAAATTCAAGCAAATCACAACAGTGCTGTGTTTTTAAACTAAATTTTAGCAAAGTGTTTTATAATGCATACTATTCTTGTGGAAAACATTGAGAGCTCAATTCTACATTGTAGAGCAATTAAATGGATTTTGAACTGATTGGATTCCAGATAATTCTTAACAATTTCATTTCATTTTGGAAAGATCACTCTGTACTGGTATGCCCCAGGGATCTGTATTTAGTCCTGTGTTATCTTAACATATCAGTGATTTGAACAAAAGCATGATATTATGCCTGTCAAATTCACAGATGATAAAGACCAGCCAGATTACAGCCAGAATACAAAGTGAAAAATCTTTTCAGACTATATAATTGGACTGACTCTGATATGATAAAATCTCATTGAGATAAATGTTAAAGTCTTACATTTGGGTTACAAAAATTCATCTTCATAAGTAAAAGGTGGAAAAGTTACGGTTAGATAACAGATTATCCGAAAAAGCAATCTGGAGGTTTTAGTGAACTTCATGTAGAAGTTAATTATTTGATGTGGCAATAAAAAAAAGTCAATGAAATCTTGGGTTTTCTTTTTATTAGAAAAGAAATAAATTATTCAGAAATAAACTGGTAATAATCCTGTTGTGTACACTCTGTTCTACTCAAATCACATCCAGAATTTCTGTTTGGAGCACTATGAAGGAAATTGTTATGTCAGAGAATGATCAAATCAATCAAAATGGTAAAGTTTCTTCTGGCTGTACCATCAAATGGCCATTTGGAGGAACAGGTAATTTTAGCTTGGAAAGCAGAACACTCACTAGAGACATAATAGCTTTCGAGTATTTGAAAGGTTGCCATATGAAGAAGAGATTACATTTGTTCTGTTTTGGCAGTACTAAGAACTGATATAAAGTATAAAGAGAAAAATCTAGGCTTATTGTCAGGAAGGAGTTTCTAATTAAAAGTGAAATGAACTACCACTCTAGGCAATGGGTCCCAGTCTGTGCAGAAACTTCAATTAAAGCGTCAGAAGGTGATCAAGGATTGAACAAAGGAGACAGAAACAATTAGAAAAGTCAGAAAGAACCAAAAAACAGAGATGTCTGAAGCTGAATATGGATGACAATAGTCTGTATTCACTCCATAGCCATTAGTGTGGCAGAAAGGGATCACTGTCAATGCTTTCATTCCCCTTCTAGCTAAGTTGTGCATAGGACTACCTTAGGAAGGTATGAGGACATAAGAAATGTCTTAACTAAGTTTTAACTAAGGTGAAGTCCTTCATTTCTGGGAAACTGTACTTCCAAAATGCTAAACATCTCCCAAGACCCAGAGTCAGAAATCTGAACCACTGCATACCGCAGAATCAAAAATCTGGGCCACAAGATGATTATGTAGCTAATTTGTTTGTGTTTTGATAATGGGCAATAAATTTAAAATTTCAGCTTTGATCAGCACATGCATTTCTAGACTATTGTAGACAACAAGGCACTGGAATATAGTTAAAAGAAGCTTTCTAGATCAATGAAGATGAACACTTTCCCCTTCCCTCTCCTCCTCCTCCCTCTTCCTCTGTCCAATTCCTTCCTCTTTTCTAGGTATCAGAGTTCAATCTAATAAAACTAGGTTTCACAATCTACCTTGAACACTGCCCTGCTCTGATTCTAAACTTCACAGACATAAAAACATTTGCTCTCAGACCAGTCTCTCTTGACACTGAATTTCCTCTCCTAATAGTACTTAGTCTCTTGCATATGGTAAGGTCTCAACTAATGTTTGCTGATGTTACTGCTGATAATTCTTTCACCCTACCCACAATGTCCCCCAGGTGAAAACAAAAATAAATGCTGGTTGTACTTTGAGAATGAACTAACAGAAAAATTAAAAGTTATCTCCTATCAACAGGATCTTTTCTCCCTTCCCAAATCAGTTATTCTTTTTTCTTTTAGCCTTAATTACTTTTTTTTTATTATTATAGCTTTTTATTTACAAGCTATATGCATGGGTAATTTTTCAGCATTGACAATTGCAAAACCTTTTGTTCCAACTTTTCCCTTCCTTCTCCCCACCCCTTTCCCCAGATGGCAGTTGACCAATACATGTTAACTATGTTAAAGTATAAGTTAAATACAATATAAGTATACATGTTCAAACAGTTATTTTGCTGTACAAAAAGAATCGGACTTTGAAATATTGTACCATTAGCCTGTGAAGGAAATCAAAAATGCAGGTGGACAAAAATAGAGGGATTGGGAATTCTATGTAGTGGTTCATAGTCATCTCCCAGAGTTCTTTCGCTGGGTGTAACTGGTTCAATTCATTACTGCTCTATTGGAACTGATCAAATCAGTTATTCTTAACCATGTGAAGATAAGATAAGCTTCAGAAGAACTAAGAGAGGTTAACACAGTTCTGGGCTCCACCTCACCTCTTTTCATTAATTCATTTTAGTCTTTATTATTAAGTCTTTATTTTACGTTAGTCTTTATTTCATTTGCCATGTGTCCATGTGAACTATACTAAATAAGCCCAGCAAGTTACTATAAAAAAATTAGCCTGATAGAAGAAATTCTACAAACTCTGAGAATATCAAGATTTGCTGAAATCCCACAGAGTCTGAGAGTTGTGAAGGTCTCATATTATCATTAACTAAATACATTAGAAGGTTTTTATAAAATGACCAAGCCTGTATTTTAAATCTTTTATTGTTTAATTGAAAACTATTTTTGTTGTTTTGTGTTATTTTGCAAAATTTTCAACCTCAAATTGGGGACTAAATACCAGAGATAGAATGGATGGGGCAAGAATATAAGTGAGTAGACATATCTTGCATGAAAATTCAGAAATAGCCTGTAGGAATTCTGAAACCGAGGACACATAATATTCTGTCCCTCTCTAGGAAAGTGTCCTATTCAGAGTCAAACATCCTTCACACATTCCCATGATGCTAAGGCCCTAGGCAAAATTTCTAAGAGCATCAGATCATTACTAGTCCCTCTTTGTTTTGGAGCAGCATGCAAAGTAAGTAAAGTTAAGTATAGTTTTCTATTACTAAATGTCACATTGTTCCACTGAGGCAATTAGACCACTCCCTGTTCTCTCCAGCCACTCTCCCTCCACCCCTTAGGTGATCTGAGCTGCTCTACCTGCTAGGTTATGGTAAAATTTAACCAAGCTGACCAAAGAACCTTATTCTCAGTCCCTTCTAACTCCCAAAGTTTTCTGATTTATCAATGGGGCCACTGTTTGGGAGCCATCTACAAGTACCATATTTGTTTATCAATTATCAGTTAGTTTGTCAATTGATCTCTTACTGGTCAGGGCTGACCAGCAATTGAAGGGAAGAACCACCAGGTTCAATTCCCAAATCCAGGGCTCTCCTCCTTTGGCACCCACAGCCATATTATCACTGATTTTTTTTCTCTATCTGAGCCATCTTTATTACTCCCTGCTCTAGGATAGCCATCATTAAATTTTTACAGAGGCTTATCTCATTCACTGTCTTTACACACAGTCACAGGCTGCCACAAAGGCCACAATCTTGCATCACTTTTGATTGCTTGAACTTTATCTATGCTGACTTTGTCATACAAGGTTCCCTAACCCCACAACTGCTATCACTTTCTACTTCACATTATCTTGGGGAATCCATACTGATGTTATCCCAAGAGAATGAAAATAGAACTGTCTTGTAAAAACGCAATACCCTGAAAACAATTTTAAACTTTTCATTAGTCGATCTGGCACTATATGCCAGAAACTTTACTAGGGAATGAGGCTAAAAAGAAGGAATTCACATTTTAATGGAGAGATCACATGCAAACAGCTGTGTGCAAGCAATCTAAATACAAGATAAATGAAAGATAATCAATAGAGAGAAGGCACTAATGTTTAGGAAAATTAGGAAATTCTCCCCATAGAAGATAAGATTTAGCCAGAATTTGACAAAAGCCTAACAGCCTAGGAGATAGAATAAGGGAAGATATTCTAGGAAGAGGAAACACCCAATGAAAACATCCAGAGTGTGAAGATGGAGATCTTTTTTTGAAACACACTAAGAAGGAGTATTTTGGTGGGGATTAAAGTATTAAAATTGGAAAAGTAGGCATGGTCTAGATTTTGTAAAGAGTTTTAGAAGCCAAACATTCAAAGGATTTTATTTTTGATCCTGGAGGTGATACAGTAGACAATAGCCATGATATCTTCCCAAAAACTTCAAGTTTGCAAAATAGTTGAAATTAATCTATGGCTACCTGTCTCCACAGAGTATGTTCAGTGAATAAGAATCAATTCAAGTATGATCCTGAGAAAGTTATTTAATCTCTCTCTTAAATGTCATAGACAATGCTATAAGATCATAAATTAAAGAACAGATGTTGATACATTGGTAGAAAAAGTTTCCTTGATGAAAGTTCCCAACAGTAAGTAGATTTTAGGTCTGATATGAAAAATCAGTGTTTCCCCAGTGATTTCTCATCACTGCCAATGAATGGAATAAATATTTTCCACTGCCATTCTTTTAGTTAGGCCATCCCTTTGCTCACTATGATGATGATAGAATTGTTGAAAGCTGGATCTCAGCATGCGGGAGTAGAAATCCCTCATACTCCCTAAAGTGATATTGCTTTGTCAGGGATGTGACTTATGGGAGATCCCATAATAAGGAGGTTCCTCCTTATGGGAGGAACAGCCAAACCTACTAACCAGGGTCATTATAATGAAGCTCTTAATTAGAAGGGTCAAAACTCTTCCTCTGAGTTGAAGTAAAATAGGTTCCTATCCCAGAATTTGGAGTCTTTGGGTTTATCAAACAGTACTACAGTCATTGACTACTCTGACTTGTATATCTAACCTATTGTGCTGATCCATTTCTCAGCCACTATGAAATAGTTTTGATGATTACCACTTTTTAATATAGTTCAAATATGACATGACTAAGCCCCCTTTTCATTTTTTTTCATTAATTTCATTGGTATTCTTTACTTTTTGTTGTTTTGAATAAATTTTGTGATAATTTTTTCTAGCTCTATTAAATAATTTTTGATAGTTTGATTGATATAGTACTGAATAAGTAAATTATATTAGACAGAATTGTTATTTTTTATTATATTAGCTCAGCCTATCTATGAGCAACTGATATTTTTTTCCCATTGTTTAAATCTGACTTTATCTGTATGAAAATTATTTTGTAATTGTGTTCATATAGTTCCTGGGTTTGTCTTGGCAGGTAGACTCCCAAATATTTTATATTATTTACTTTATTTTAACTGGAGTTTCTCTTTCTACCTCTCTACAGATCTCTAGGCTTTGTTGGTAATATAGAAAAATGATGATTGTTATATTGGTTTATTTTATAACCCACAACTTTGCTAAAGTTGTTGATTATTTCAAGTGGTTTTTTAGTTGATTCTCCATGATTCTCTAAGTATGCCATTATATCATCTTGCAAAGAGTAATAGTTGTGTCTTTCTATCACCTCTTTTAATTTCTTCAATTAATTTTTCTTCTCTTATTGCTGAAACTTACATGTCTCATGTCATTTCTTACAGAACAATAATATTCCATAATATTCATATACCACAATTTATTCAACCATTCTCCAAATGATGGGCATCCACTCAGTTTCCAGTTTCTAGCCACTACAAAGAGGCCTGCCACAAACATTTTTGCACATGTGGGTCCCTTTCCCTTCTTTTAAGATCTCTTTGGAATATAAGCCCAGTAGAAACACTGCTAGGCCAAAGAGTATGCATAGTTTGATAACTTTTTGAGTATAGTTCCAAATTGCTCTCCAGAATGATTGAATCCATTCACAGTTCCCCCAACAATGCATTTCCCATTGAAATTTAATCAAATGAACTGATTGCTCCTGTATTGGTGGCAAAGAAGACCCATAACTAAAGCTTAATATCATTTGGATAGGAAATCTGCCTGGAAAGTAGTTAGTAATTGTCCCTTTCAAAGACATGGCCAACCACTGGGGAAGTGGGTGCTTCATAGCTACAATCAATTAAACCATTTCTTTTAGGAATATCATACCACTACCTCTTTGCAGAGCCCCAGTAGAAAACCAGCTATGACAGGAATTCATCTTTTGGTCCAGGAATGTACAGTTTCCCATCTTAAGTATCCATGTGGAGATGAAGGAAGTTCTCTATCTAAAGGTTCTACCTGATTTAACCGCTTTTGCAAAAGGAAATCTGAGAGCTGCCCAAATCAATAGTAATCTATCATCAAGAAAGCTTCCACATTGATTCCACTAGCCCATACCTTCAGTGGTAATTATTATTGCTAATTAATCATCAGATTGCTATTTAAAATTCTCATTTAACCACTCCACTTACTTGGTAAAAGTCCCTCCTTTATTTTCTCTATGGATGAAATCATACTCTGGGTGGCAGGAACAGGATAAATCCAGAATATTCTTGTATCTCATTTCCAAGTTTCATGCTCACTTTTGCTCTCTATCTTCTATCTTCTATAGTTCTGATTTTAAAAGAACACAGACATTTTACAGTGAAAACTATGGGCTGAAGATGTATTTTCCAGTCACAGTCCTAGATTATCAAATCCTGACAGAGACCTGTCAGTTCTCAATATGATAATAATAATTGAAGTTATAATAAACAATAATGATTAATTGTAATAATTAATGTAACACTAAGTGTTGACCACTATGCTAAGCACTTTACAATTATTATCTTATTTGATCTTCCCAACAACTATGGAAGGCAAGTGCTATTTTATTATTCTCATTTTACAGAAAAGCAAGCTGTGCCTCAGCACAGGTGAAATGACTCATTTAAGGTTATATGGTATATTTAACAACAATTTGAGCCAATGGCATTACAATACTATTTTGCTCTAGCTACTAATTATTCTAGTTGTTATAGCCTACAGCAAGCACTATTTCTAATGGAGAGAATTTGGACACATTCTCAATAAGGATGCCCATTATCACTAATATTATTCCACACTGTACTAGAAATGTTGACTTTAGCAATAAGAAAAGAAAAAGAAATTAAAGGAATTAGAACAGGCAATGAGGAAGTAAAATTATCACTCTTCATAAAGAACTGTGTCAAATTTATAAAAATATATGTCATTCCCCAATTGATCAATGGTCAAAAGATATGAACAGATGATGAAATTAAAGCCATATGAAAAAAATGCTTTAAATCACTATTGATTGGAAAAGGCAAATTAAAATAACTCTGAGATACCACCTCACACTTTAGATTGGCTAAGATGACAGAAAAAGATGATAAATATTGGAGGGAATGGGGGAAAACTGGGATATGAATGCATTGTTAATGAAGTTGTAAAATGATCCAACCATTCTGGAGAGCAATTTGAAACTACACTATAAAACTGTGCATACTCTTTGACCCAGCAGTGCCATTACTGGATCTATAACCCAAAGAAATCATAAAGGAGGGAAAAAGACCCACATATGCAAAAATATTTGTAGCAGCTCTTTTTAAGGTAGCAAAGAGTTGGAAAAGGAGTGGATGCCCATCAATTGGGGAATGGCTGAACAAGTTATGGTATATAAAGGTGATAGAATATTATTGTTCTATTAAAAATGATGAACAAGCTGATTATAGAAAGACCTGGAAATATTTACATAAACTGATGTTGAGTGAAACAATCAGAACCAGTAATACATTGTACTCAATAACAGCAAGAATATGTGATTATCAACTATAAAAGACTTGGTTCCTCTCAGTAGTTCAGTGATAAAAAGGAATCCCAATAGACTTTGGATAGAAAATTCCATCTGCAACCAGAGAAAGAACTAAGGAGACTGAATATAAATCAACACATGCTATATTCACTTCTTTTTTATGTTTTTTTTTTTAATCTCTCAGATGGTTTTCCCCATTTGTTCTGATTTTTCTCTCCCAACATAATTCATAAAACAATGTGTATTAAAAAATAAATTAAAAAAAGAAATAAAAACACAATAAAATATAAGTATCATCACGGTTTAAAATGAAGTCAATATGCAACCTGAAGAAATCCCTATACCTGGATAAGGGGCCCCCATTTCTACTGAGTTTGACTGTTAACACTGTTTTAAAAGCAGTGAAAATCAAAGGGGAAAAAAAAGTCTTGTACAGATATCTAGACAGAAAGAAAACTTTCAAAGACAGATCACAAACCTGGCTTGGAGCCATGATAAAGTATTCATGGAGAACGTCAATTATCTGGTTACATACTGGAACTTTCTCTCAAAAGCAGACTAGCTTGTAATTTTTGGCTTTCCTTAAAGATAATTTCATTCTTTAATGGAAGAATCAAGAAGAAAAACATATTGTGGAGTTGATTATCAATAAAAAAGAAAGCAAAAACAGAAAATAAAACTATGCTAATAGGGAATATCAACTTTCTCCATTCAGAGCTGAATCAATCTAACCATAAAATAAATGCATCAAAGAAAGAACTGATAAATAGAACTATATCTAATGGTAGCCATCTGGAGGGGGGGAAGAGTAGAAAAAATATACATGACTATTATTTAAAAAGATATTAATGTATATTTTAAAAGATTGTACAAAAATTGCAATTTCATGTGCAATTATCTTTTTTGTTATTATTATATTGTGTTGTGGAAATGCTGGTGTTATTCCATAAATTAAAAACAAAATTAAACAAAAAAGTTAAGGAAACAAATAGAATTTTAGAAAAGTTAGAGATGATAGACCTCTGAAGAAAGTTGAATAAAAACATAAGGAGTATACTTTTTCTCAGCTGTATATGGTGCTATCACAAAAATTGACCATGAAATGAAAAAAAAAAAGCAAAATTATTAAATGCACCCTTTCCAGACCATAATGCAATAAAAATTATATTCAATAAAGGGCTAAGGGAGATCTTAAAAGGTAATTGGAAACTAATAATAAAATCCTAAAAAAAAAAAAGAGTGGGTCAAAGCATAAATTATAGAAACAATCAGTAATTTCCTTAAAGAAAATGACACTAATGAGACAACAAACCAAAATCTATGGAATGCAGCCAAAGCAGTATTTAGAGAAAAATATATATCTCTAAATATGTACATCAATAAAAGAGAAATAGTAGATAAAATAATTTGTAAGCAACTAAAAAAAAAAACCTAGAAAAAATTTAATTCCCAATTAAACAGCAGAATGGAAATCCTGAAAATCAAAGGCGATATTAATAAATTAAAAGTTTAAAAAATTGAACAAATAAATAAAATTATTCTATTTTTCAAAAACAATAAAAAAGATAAACCATTGGTTAATATGATTCCAAATTTTTATGTATAATTGGAAAATATTTAATGAAATAAAATATATTTAAGAAATTACAATTGGGGTTGCTAAGTCACTGTCACTGAACAGGTAAGGTTTGACAGGACAGGAAAAGGGCAAATGTCATCCCAATTTCTTTTTTTTTAAAGCATATAGTCTGAAAATAATAAGCCAATGAGCTTATCCTATTTCTAATAAATTTTTAGACTTCAGTATTACACAGAGTGTTTATGATGCCTTCTAGAAAAGGAATCAGTTATTACTAAAATCTAGTTCCATCAAGAACAGATAAGATTAATCTCTTTTTTTCTTGGATAGAATTTCTAGGCTGATAGAACTAGAGAATGGCAAAGATACAGGGCACTTGGATTTCAACAAAGGTTTTAACAAAGTTTTTCTTGCTATGTTTGTGAACAAGTTGGAGAAATAGGGACAATATAATTAGATGAATTGGAACTGGTTAAATAATTAGAGCCAAAAATTGATCATGAATGGCTGAGCATTTAATAGAAAAATTTCTCCAATGAAAGTTGCTTTGACTCCAGAATGAAGAACAAAGCATGAGAGTTGTAGAGAGAAAGATTTTAAAAGAGAGGAATGGGATAAGTATTTATTAAGCACCTACTATGCTCCAGTCATTATGCTAAGTGTTTTGTAAAAATTTCATTTGTTGCTCATAACAACTCTGAAAGGTAGGTAATATCCACTTTTTTTTTCTGGTTCAGTTGTTACAATTCTGTCTGACTCTTCATAATCGCATTTGGGATTTTGTTGTCAAAGATACTGGAGTGTTTTGCCATATCCTTTTTTAGCTCATTTTACAAATGATAAAACTAAAGTGCCCAGAGTCACATAGCTACTAAATCTGAGGTCAAATTTGAATTCAGGAAGATGAATCTTCTTGACTTCAGGTCTACCACTCTATCTACTGTGCCACATACCCCATACCCTACTGAGGAAACTGAGGCAGAATTTATGTGACTTTCCCAGATTCACATAGCTAGTAAATGTCTGAGACTGAATTTGAATCTACAACTTCCTGATCCAGGCTCAGTGCTCTATCAACTGTACCATGTGGCTATCTCTATTTAAAAGCAATATGTGTGTGTGTGTGTGTGTGTGTGTGCATGTAGCATATATATACATATATATGTGTGCATGTGTGTGTGTGTGTGCTATACACACATATTCATATATACATATAGGAACATGTCTAATAATATATATTATTAGCTATATATATACATATATATATATATATATAAAATCATATATATTTAAACCCATCTAATAATAAAAACTTTCAAAATTTTTCATTAGAGTCCTTAAAGAAAATGTTGGATGGTCATTTGTTAGAGATTCCTATACAAGTACATGTTAGATTAAATGACTTCTTTTAATTCTGAGATTCTGCAATCAATTATGCACTTTGAAACTTGGTGATTATTAAGGAAGATGCATGTAAATAGCAACTCAGGTGTCAACTTACATCCTCCAAATTAGTCAGTTCAACTCTTTGGGTATCAGAACAGTGGGAGGTGACAAAGTTGAGAGATACAATTGCTTATGAGCTTAAACAATAATCAAGTCTGCAAAAACCTGATACTGAGCCAGGAGAAAGCATGAACAGCACCCCCTCACCCCGAGGCCTTCAACAGAAACCATCTCTCAGAAAAAAGTGAAACTGGGTGAGCCTCAGTGAACACAAGAACAAAGAAATATCTGCACCCTGTGTTATGAAGTGTCTGCCAATTATAGGGCGTGTTCAGTGTGGTTTTCATACCTCAACTCTAGGTTAAATTAATGGAAGCTAATTTGAATTTTTGGAAAATGTCTTGTATTTTTTTGGCTCCCAAGAGTTTATATAATGATCTTAGAATATCATGACATACAGAAATGCAGCCTATAGTCTCTGCTTTTTCTATCCCACATAACCTAAACCTTGCTTTCTACTCATTGTCCGACTGGTCTCTCCATTCTTTCTTCCTAGAGCCTCTTCAGTTCTTGGTTCCCTCCTCTGCCCCCTTTCCATTCATCTTTACCATTACATATAACTTATTGGCATCTTAAGGCCTCTGAGATAATAAGGAGTACTTGATCATCCTGATCTTGGCCTTCACTCAGTATCCCTTTAATCCTAACTAAATTCTTTCTGATAAATATTAGACCTTGTTTTCTTTCAGGACAGAGAGCCACTACTTTTACCTATCCTATCCTCAGGGAAATTGAAATATAGATAAAAATGGAAGAAAAGTACATGCCCATGGTCAAGAGGAAAACAGGAGAATCTAATTCTTTTTAAAAAAAAAAAGTAGATTTTATAATAATACTTTCTTTATCCTCTTTTTAGAAAATGGATAACTCTAATATGGAACTTCCCTTTTCTGGCCATGCTCTTTAAATAACCAATCAAAACAACAGCTGCCCAAAATGCTGCAATAAGATTATCCTGCAGGAAACTCATCTTCCTGAGTTTAAAACTGGTTTCAGACATTTAGTAGTTGTCACTTAACATTGTTTGCCTCAGTTTCCCCATTTGTAAAATGAGCTGAAGAAGGAAATAGCAGATCCCTCCAATATCTTTACCAAGAAAATCCCAATGGAATTACAGTCAGGCACATCTGTAACAACTGAACAACAACAATATAGGGAGGAAATCTTACCAGAAAATCTTCTTACCATTGCTTTCCCTCCCAAAAAGAGAATATGATTGGATGGATGGGCTAAAATGCTAACAAAGAGATAAAGAAAGTTACCAAAAGGAAAATCACCCAGGGATGGTGAAATCTAAAGTGTCTAAAGGAAAGATCAAAGCCAATCTAAGGCTATGAGAGTTCAATGAAAAAAGAGAATTTAGAGTTGGAAAGCAAACCTAGTCCATAAATTTTGGAAGCTGAAGAGTACTTGTGTATCCCAAACCTCTCATTTTACAAATGAGGAAACTGAGGTCAATACAAGTGAAATGACTCACCCATCAAATAGGAGTGGGGTGGAACTTATCCACACTTACTAATGCTCTACCTAGGTAGATAGAACTATGTATACAAAAATATTTATAGCAATTCTTTTTGTGGTAACAAAGAATCAGAAATTGAGAGAATGCCCATCAACTAAGGAATAGTTGAACAAGCTGTGGTATGGGACTATAATGGAATACTATTGTGCTATATGAAATGAAAAGCAGGCTGATTTCAGAAAAAAAAATTGATAAGATTTATATGAACTGATGCAGAGTAAAGTGAGCAGAACCAGGAGAGCTTTGTACACAATAATAATAACATTGTGCAATGATTAACTGAATAATTTAGCTCTTCTCATCAACACAATGATACAAGACAATTCCAAAGGATTCAGAACATAAAATGCTATCAATATCTAGAGAAAGAACTGTTGGAGTCTTTATGAAAAATGGAGCACACCATTCTAACTTTATTTTCTTCATTTTTTCCCCCTTTTGATCTGTTTCTTCTTTCACAACTTGACTAATATAGAAATGTGTTTTACATGACTATAGGCATACAACCTATATCAAATTGCTTACTGTTTTAGGAAGGGGACAGAGGGAGACGTTTTGGAACTCAAAATTTTTTAAACTAATGTTAAAAATCCTCTTCACATGTAATTGAAAAAATAAAATACTATTTTAAAAAGGGGGATAGATAGAACAAAGATAGCAGAGAAGCAGGAAAAATTACAACTAATCTCTCTACAACCACTTCAAATAGATATACAAAAATATTCTAGACCAGTTTCTGATCAGGAAACGAACTGTTCTTGATGAAGCCATGCTATCTCTTAGTGATATCTATTTACTTTTCTAGAAATTCACTAACGATCTCTTTAAAATTTTGTTTCAGGAACAGCTAGACAATGTAGTGGATAGGGTACTGGCTCTGGACTTGGGAGGATCTGTGTTCAAATCTTGACTCAGACACTAAACATTTACTAGGTAGACTTACCCTGGACAAGTCACTTAATCCCAATTGTCTTGCAATAAAATAAATTTCCCAAGGTATTGAAGCAAAGCTCACCAGCTTATAATTTAAAGATTCTGTCATCTTTCCTTTCTTTAAAACTTTCAAATTCTCTTCATATTACCTGTTAGCCACAGAAATTTAAAAAATTTAGTAGAAACATAAAATACCTGGTAGAGTTGAAAGAACAGCAGCATGGCATAATAGAATGAGCATAAATTTGGACCCAGAGAATATAGGTTCAAATTGTAATTCTTTGGCATGTCATTTAACCTCCCAAGATCACAGTTTCTTTTTCTATAAAAAAGAAGGATTGAACAGAGGGCAAGGAGGTAAATTTTATGTTAAAGATATCACTGAAATTTGAAGTGAAAAGTCTCATGACTGGAAAGTGGAATTAGATGAGTATCGCTAATTAAAAAGAACCAGGATAGTTAAAATAGTAGTTTGGTAGTAGGAGAGGAAAATAACATTGTACATGGTAAAAAGCAATTGGGTGAAGATCAACAGAAGCATTGTCACTGGAGTATATTGCAAATAACCTAGACAAAAAGAATAAAAAGATGATATATTCAGGAAACAGATCATGAGACTTGCATAGAATCACAAAATAGACATGATGGAAGACTTTAATTATCCAGCCTACTGCTAGTGCTCTCTCTGTCAAAAGCTGAGCAACTAATAACTTAACTTGCCATAATAATAATTTCAACCTTCATAAGTTTGAGGACACAACATAAGTATCACTGTTTTGGATCTGACTCACCAGAGAGCAAGAACTTACTGTTGGAATGGAAATTATGGGAACCTCAGTGTAGGGATGATGAGACATGATCACTCCATTCTATAATTTGTGAGAGAGAAGAAAAGGAAAGCTGAGAATAATCTGACAGGTGTACTAGATTTGGGGAAAGCAGATTTCAAAAGATTTAGAGGAAGGACATATAGGATTCCACAAACTAAAATTTTAGAGGGATAGTAATTAGGAGGTATAAGAAATTTCCAAGAATGAAATTTTGAGGATCCAGAGAGAAACAGTTTTGATTAAGATCGAAAGGAGATTTTTCTAAAGAGATTGATATTGATTTATAGCCAAATTAAATGAACCAAAATTCATCAACCAAATTAAATTTTTCAAAGAAATACCAAAAAATAGAAATATTGTATGGTCCTATGCAAGCTATATGATCTTGGTCAAGTCCTTTTTGGAAATATTTCTTTCTCTTTGAAATGACAGTCTCTAAGGTCCCTTTCACATCTAAATTTGTGATTCTGTGAGCCTAAAAATAATATCAGAATTTCCAAAGCTCAATATGAGCTGAAATTCATAAAGAAAAGACAAAATAAGATATTAAAACACATGTAAATTGCGGAAAGCAAGAGAATTAAAAAAGAGATATGACAATTGGTTAGGGTGGATGGTATAAAAATAACTGGTAATCAAGGAAGAGAACATTCTATTTGATTATTATTTTGCTTTTATTCTTTTTGCCAAAAAAATGTTTTTGGGTTGGAAAGGATGAAAGATGATGGCCCAAATGAGTGACAAAATAGAGCATTTGGTTGCTGTTGATGAATTCCAGTTACCTAACCCATGTAAACTATCTTTTCACATGCTGAAGTAAAATAAAATTGATAAAATAAATAAATAAACATATACCAGCCGTTCCCCAAGTGATAAAAGAACAAAGGATATGAACAGATTGTTGTCAGATGAAAAATTAAATCCATCAATAGTCATATGAAAAAGTGTTCTAAATTGCTATTGAGTAGAGAAATGCAAGCTAAAATATCTCTGAGGTACCATCTCACACTTATCAGATTAACTAATATAACAGAAAAGGAAAATGATAAGTGTTGGAGAAGATTTGGGAAAATTGGAACACATTAATACATCATTGGTGGAATGGTGAACTGACCCAACCATTCTGGAGAACAATTTGGAACTATGTCCAAAGGGCAACCAAACTGTACATAGCCTTTAACCCAGCAAAACCACTACTAGATTTGTATCCCAAAGATATCATAAAAAAGAAAAAAACTATCTACATGTACTAAAATATTTATAGCAGCTCTTTTTATGGTAAAAACTGAGAAGATGTCTATTAATCAGAGAATGTTTGAACAAGATGTGGTATATGAACGGAATGGAATGGAATGGAATACTATTACACAGTAAGAAACGATGAATGGGCAGATGGCAGAAAAACCCGGAAAGACCTGTGTAAATTGATGCAAAGTAAAGTGAGCAAAACCAAGAAAACATTGTATGCAGTGTCAGCAACATTGTGTGGTGATCAGCTATCAAACATCATTAATGGTATGGTTAGCAAACACCTAGAAAAGAAAGTGATAGCTTCATCAAGAACAGGTCCTTCCAGACTAACCATTTCCTTTTTACAGAGTTATTAAAATCTATAGATAGTTAACCTGGATTTTAGGGGTATAAGGTGTGTTCAGGGAAGACAAGTACCTCTGGTGTGAAAGTTGCCAAGTACTCTCCAAGACTGCTTTCCACCTTTGGTGTTCACCTGGTCCCCCAACTCTCACCTGTGGCTCCAAGAAGCTGTAGCATTCATGTTGCCACAGCCTCATAAATGATTTCAGCAGACAGGCTAACCAGGTTGAGGGTAATCAAAGGCTCTCAAGTACTACAGTGAGTTAGGGAATGTCTATCCCTGGTTTGTAAAGACTTCCCCTGGTGAAATGGACGGATGAGAACAATTTGTTCCAATAGCCATAAAGGTGTTGCAGATAAAGCAGCTGTTGTGGAGCATTTAGAGCTTGGTTAGACATCAAAAATATCAAAATCATCCGTGGCATCTTGAGTCATCATCAGTCATCTTGTCTCTGTCCTGCCAGTAGACAATGTTGGCTTTAAAAGAAAGAATGAGACTGACCACTTTGTGTAACTCTGCCTCACTTAAATTCAATTTATACAGGAATCAAAAGATATCACCATACCACTTTACCATTTCTACCTATCTCAAAGCCCTATGGCAATAGACGAGTGACAAAACAGAAGGTGTGGATATGACGGGAGCTATAGTCATAACCTTGCACATAGGCCATAGGGTGGTCTTCTCACAAAGCAGCATTGGGGTTCAGCAGCCCCGTGGGTGTTTGAGAAGTCTTTTAAGGATTTCAATGCTCACCTCCATGTGTGAGGAATGGTCTAGAAAAGATACCTTAAAACTGGCTGCTTACCTAAACCTAGCCTGATTACCAGGGCAGCTGGGGAACCCACTCTGCAGTTGAGACACCAAAAAAATGTACAAAAGCTTATTCCTCTCACCATTGGTACATGGAATGTGCATACACTTATAGGCAACACAAAATCTAGTAGACCTGAAAGAACAGCTCTCGTTGTGAGAGAACTCAATAGATATCACATTCAAATAGTAGTTCTGAGTGAAGCAAGGCTAGCAAATGAAGGCCAGTTCATTGAAGTAGGAGCTAGATATACATTTTTCCTGGAGTGGCCAGTGAAAGATACTGCCATGAAGCTGGTGTATGTTTTGCAATCAAAACTAAGCTGGTACACAAGCTCACATGATGTCCCCCCCCAAAAAAAACAAGTAAATGATAGGCTCAAGATAATGCAATTATCACTTGCAGGAAAATGCCATGCTATCATCATCAATGCCTATGTTTTCCACCTTGATGAATCCTGATGAGGTAAAAAAAGAAGTTTTATGAATACCTGAAGAACCTTATCATTAATGTGCTAAAATAGGACAAGCTTATAATTCTGGGTGATTTTAATGCTAGAATAGGCTCACACTACCAGAAATGGCACGGAGTCCTCAGGAGGAATGGAACTGGAAACTGCAACTACAATAGTCATTTACTATTGAGACTTAAGCATCTCATGACCTTCTCTATATTCTGCTTACCTAAACACAATAAAAGTTCATGGATGCATCCTAACAACAAACATTGGCATTTAATGGATTATATGATTGTAAGAAGAGGCATACAGGATGTGAGAGTGAACAAGGCAATATGTGGTGCAGACTACTGGACTGATCATAGACTTGTTTTCTCCAAGCTGAATATTCACATTCAACAAAAATGGTGGCTCCAAAGCAAAAAGACTACTACAAGAATTGATGTCAACAGATTAGAGTGCTTCTCTTAGAAGGAAGAGTTTGTTGCCAATTTGGAGGGTGAGTTGATCCAACACACAGTTGGCAACAATGGAGCAGAAGAAAAGTGGACAACTTTCAGAAATTTGGTCTACAACAATGTATTTGCTCATTTGAATCAGAATACTCATTGGTTTGATGAAAATGATGGGGAAATTCAGAAGCTGCTAAATGAAAAACAAGAACTCCAAAGAGTGTACCAGCAGGATAATTCATCCATCTCTAAGAAGGTAGCATTCAATTATTGTTCTATAAGAAATGACCAGCAGGATGAATACAGAGAGGCTTGGAGAGACTTGCATGAATTGATGCTAAGTGAAATGAGCAGAACCAGGAGATCATTATATACGTCAACAACGATACTGTATGAGGATGTATTCTGATGGAAGTGGATTTCTTTGACAAAGAGATCTAACTCAGTTTCAATTGATCAAGGATGGACAGAAGCAGCTACACCCAAAGAAAGAACACTGGGAAATGAATGTAAACTGTTTGCATTTTTGTTTTTCTTCCCGGGTTATTTTTACCTTCTGAATCCAATTCTCCCTGTGCAACAAGAGAACTGTTTGGTTCTGCACACATATATTGTATCTAGGATATACCGTGACCTATTTAACATGTATAGGACTGCTTGCCATCGGGGGGGAGGGGGTGAAGGGAGGGAGGGGAAAAATTGGAACAGAAATGAGTGCAAGGGATAATGTTGTAAAAAATTACCCTGGCATGGGTTCTGTCAATAAAAAGTTATTAATTAAAAAAAAAAGAAGGTAGCATTCAGTTACATCAAAAGTAAATTACAATCAAAGCTTAGGAGATGCAGGATTCTTGACTAAGTAAAAAGACAGGTAAAATTCAGTTTTATGCTGATAGCAACAATTGAAAGCATTTTTGATGCATTAAAAGCTATTTGTGGGCCAAAGATCTGCTTGTGCATCCCAACTATTAAGTGCTGATGGAGCCACACTGATTAATGATAAGAACATGGTCCTGGAGAGATGGGCTGAACACTTCCATAGTGTCAACAGACCATCTTCAATGCATTTACCTTAATTTGAAATCAATCACTCCCTAGCTGAAGTTCCAAGTGAAGAAGAGATTTTGAAAGTTATTAAACTACTTTCGTGTGGCAAAGTACGTACTACTTCAGCTGAGATTTACAAAGTGGGGGGTCCATTGTTCATACAAAAACGGACTGAAATTTTCCAGATTATATGGTAAGAGGAAGTTATGTCCCAGAAGTTCAAGGATACCTCTTTTACATCTTTATAAAAGTAAAAGAAATAGATTGTCCTTTGATAATCACAGGGGAGTTTCTCTCTCAATCATTGCTAGCAAGATTCTTTCCAGAGACGTCCTTAATAGGATGAACTTACACCTAGAAAAAGGTAATCTACCTGAGAGCCAGTGTGGGTTCAGAAAGAGCTGAGGAACTGTCGATATGATGTTTACTGTCTAACAACTCCAGAAAAAATTCCAGGAACAGAACAGAGCTCTGTACACAACATTTGTAGATCTGACCAAGGCCTTTATTACTGTCAGTTGTGAGGACTTATAAAAAATTATGTCAATATTCAGTTGCTCAGGGAAATTCATCAGTATAATACATCAATTTCATGATGGCAAATTTGCCCAAATTCTGGACAAGGGGCAATGCTCTCGAGCTTTCCCAGTCACCAATGGAGTGAAACAAGTTGTGTGCTTTTACCATGATGTTTTCAGCCTTGTTGTAAAACATCTTCAATGAGAACAAACATGGAATCAAAGTCAGCTACTCCACTAATGGTAAATTCAATTTGAAAAAGCCCAAAGTGGAGGGAGTGTTGGTGCATGATTTTTTGTTTCCAGTTGATTGTGCACTCATTGCAGCTTCTGAAGCTGAGATGCAACAAAGCACAGATCAGTTCTTTGCTGCTTGTGCTAATTTTGGCCTAACCACACCATCCATATGTGGAATCATCAGTTACAGTAAATGATGAAGTTTTGAATGCTGTGGATACATTCACTTACCTTGGCAATATACTTTCCAGGATGTCCACATTGCTAATGAGATTGACACATGCATTGCCAGAGCTAGCTCAGGGTTTGGGAGGCTCCAAAGGAAAGTGTGGGAGAGGAGAGCTATTATTAGATGACTACAAACTGAAGGTCTACAGAGCCATTGTATTGACCTCATTTTTGTAGGTCTGTGAAATCTGGACAGTATACTAGCCCCATGCCAGAAAACTGAATCACTTCCATGTGTTTTGAAAAGATTCTGAAGATCATCTGGCAGGATAAGATACCAGACATGGAGGTCTTTTCTCAAACTAAACTGCCAAGCATTCCAACTCTACTGCAGATAGCACGACTCCGCTGGACTGGCCACAGTTTTTGAATGCCAAATACATGCTTGCCAAAAATATTATTTTGTGCAGAACTCACACAAGGCAAGCACTCACAAGGTGGTCAGAAAAAGCAGTATAAGAACACTCTCAAGGTCTCTCTTAAGAACTTAGATTCTCTCTTAGAACTGATTGCACAACATGGGAGACACTGGCACAAGACTGCCTAGCACAGTGTGCTCTCATAAGAGAAGGCATTGTGCTCTATGAGAAAACAGAATTGAAATAGCCCAAAGGAAACACAAGATGTGCAAAATTAGAGAAGCCACTCCAAACATTCACAGGGACTATTTGTGTCTGACCTGTGGCAGAGCACTCTGAGCTCATATTGGTTTGATCAGCTAGTCAGACATCCTAACTTAGTGATATCATTTTGATCCTCTTCAAGAATGAAGGACAACAACCAACCAGCTAGATTTTAACAAAACATCAGACAAAGTGTATCCTGCTATTTTTATGGAAACTAAGGGATATGTATAACAATTTTGCAGATTCTGAATTTGGTTGAACTGGCTGGTAAAGGCTCAGTGTCAAGAATGTGGTCACAATATTTATTGCTTGTTCAGGTACGGGAATAGACTAGATGTCATGTGTTACCTTTTAGCTCTGAAATTCTATGAGTCTGTTAAACTGTTAAAACTGTTAAAAAGTAAAAGCCTATCTTTTAAATCATTAGCAGTAAAAAAAAATTAAAACCAAATCAATTTTGATCTTTAATGTCACACTCATGAGGATATACAAATGGACATTTATATAGCACTTAATATGAGCTAGACAATGTCCTAAGCACTTTACATACATTATCTCATTACATCCTCACTGCACTGCAAAGTAGGTATGGTTACTATCTCTATTTTACAGCTAAGAAAACTGAGGCAAAGAGAAGTTAAATGACTTGCCCAGATCACACAGCTTTCTACCTGTGTGTTGAACTCAAGTCTTCCTGACTTCAAGCTCAGGGATTTTTTCATTATGCCACCTATGTGCCTCTGCAATAAATTGGCCAACATGAAAAAAGAAACAATTGGTGTTGAAGGACTGTGGAAAGATGGACATACTAATGTCTTGCTGGTGGAACTGTAATTTGGTCTAACCATTCTAGAAAGAGATTCTGGAATTATTCCTTTTTAAAAAGTGACAAAGTGCCCATATCCTTTGACACTGAGTTCCATCACTAAACATATATCCCAAAGTGGTCAAAGTTAGAAAGGAAAGTACCACATATACCAAAATATTTATAGCTGTATTTTTTTAATAGAAAAAAAACTACAAACAATGAAGAAGCTCCATCAGTTGGGGGATGGCTAAACAAATTGTCTTCTTACATTCTACTCCTCTCCACATACTCTGCAACCCAGCTTCATTGGTATATTTGTTGTTCCTTGTTCATGACAGTCCCTCTCCAGACAAGGTGCTTTTTCAATACCTATCCCCATGCTTGGAATACTATTGCTCCTAATCTCTATCTCCTGATTTTCTTGGCCTCTGTTTAAATCTTATCTTCTATAAGAGATCTTTCTTGGATCTCCTCACCTACTTCCTCCACCACCAGTACCTTGCCTCTAAGATCACTTATATTTATATTTATATTACATATTTTATATTACATTTATATTTATATATCTTTTATTATATTACATATATCTTATACAAACAGTTCTCATTAGAATGAGTTCCTGGAGGACAAAGAAGTGTTTTTACTTTTCTTTATATCCCTAACATATAATCTGGCACATTTTCACCACCTAATAAGATTGTTGATTGACTGAGTGAATACTCAGAAGCATGAGAAGACATTTATATGAACTGATACAACTCGAAGTAAGCCAACAAAATATCCAATGACAGTGGAAATGCAAATAAAAAAGCAAAAAGAAAAACATTGTGCGGTGGCTAAGTGGCACAGAGGATAGAGACCAACCCTGGAGTGAGTGAGGTCAAATCCAGCCTTAGGAACTTACTAGCTATATGATTCTAGGCAAGTCACTTAACCCCAAATACCAAAGAAAAGAAAAACATTTCAATTACAATTGCAAAGTATTAATCCTGAAGAAGAAATAGTAAAATGAATTTTCCTTTGCACATGTGTATGAGGGAAGCAAGGAATAATGCATATGGAACACAACAAATATTCTTTTTTATAAAGAATAACTCACTGGGTAGAGGAGGGTGAAGGAATTGGGAAATAAAGATCATGTGAAAAAAAGAATATAAATAATTTTTTAAAGGGAAATTTTATTTTTTTTAATTTTAGACAAGCATGCAAAAGACTCAAAGAAGTCACTAAAGTTATTCTTTTCTATTATTTCCTGAATAATATAGGAAGTTCCATAAAAAAGATAAACTGTTTGTCCCCATAAGAATTTCATTATTGTGCCTTTATCTAAAATGTATCTCCTTGATAATCTGCTTAGAGTTGCTTTAAATTGGGTGGTAACATCATTTAAAATTTATTGGTATGACAGCCACAAACACTGAATCTCAAAATATCAAGACCTTCCTTTATTTCTGTTTAAATTATTTTTGTAATAACATTAATACAAGTTCTGTGTACATTTCAAGGCAGGTTAACTCTTAGATATTTAATGCATTTTGTTATCTTAAATGGCATTCTCTTTCTATTCCTTCTTCCTGGTTGGTTTGGGTTTATTTTTAGTAATATACACACAACTAATGACATTTTGTGCATTTATTTTTGTGTCCAACTACTTTGCTGAAGTTATTTAATGTGTTCATGAAGTCTTTTTGTTGATATTGATTCTCTGGGACTCTAAATAAAGACATTGCCAGCCGGGGCAAACAGGATTTTGCCCTGCTACATCAACCATAGAAGCAAACTTCCATCTTTCCTGTGAATAATCCCCCAGCTTTCCCAGGTCTCATGCCTCTTCTCATGGTACTCTACTGATCTGCTCCACTTCCCTGGGACTTCTCCACCCAAGACCCCTTATCTAGGTGCCCTTCTTGTGGGAAGAGAAAATGTTTAATTGGAGGGAGAGGGGAAGAGAGTTGGTATTTGAAAGTCAAAACCTAATTCACAGAAAAGAAGTGGCAGGTAACAGGGTTCATTAACTCAGAGGTATTCCTAGGTTAGCAAAGCATAAAGATATGTAAATAGTTACTCCTTTATGAAGTAGGATTATATTAACTACATGAAGGGGAGGGGAACCAACTTTCTACTCCCACCCATCTACACTGTTATGAACTTCCACCCTCTGCTATGAACTATTGATTTTCATATTTGTTTTGTTTTATTTCTAAAGAGATCCAACTCCAACGTTAAATGATGACAGTCTTTTAATTCATGTTCAGTCATATCTGAATCGTCATAATTCCATTAGGGGATTTTCTTTCTTTTTTGGGGGGATAGGAGGCAGAGTTAAGTGACTTTCCCAGGGTCACATAGCTAGTAGGTATCTGAGAGTGGATTTGAACTCAGGTCCTGTTGACTCCAAGATTGGTGCCCTATCTACTGTGCCAACTAACTGCCCCATATTTAGGATTTTCTTGACAAAGATACTGGAGTAGTTTGCCATTTTCTTCTCCAGTTCATTTTACAGATGAAGAAACTGAGACAGAAAGGGTTAAATGACTTGGCCAGAGTCACTCAGCTAGAAAGTGTCTAAGGTCATATTTGAACTCAAGAAGATGAGTCTCCCAACCCTCATTGGATCACCTACCTGCCCGGGAGAACAACTGATTTAGAAACTGAAGAGGTACAAACATTAAGAAATTAGAGACATTATATTATTCCTATTTGCAGGCAATATGATAACTTACTTAGGAAAGCCCACAAAATCAGCAAAGAAACTATTTGAAAGAATGGATAACTTCAGTAAAGTAGCGATTTACAAAATAGATTCACATTTATATTGTGCTATGTGCCAACCACTATGCTAAGTACTTAACAATTATTATCTCATTTGACCTTCCCAACAACCTTAGGAGGAAGGTGCTATTATTTTATATATGAGGGAAAAGGTAAAGAGAGGTTAAATGATTTGTTCATTTTCACATAGCCAATAAGTGTCTGTTGATTTCAGGTGTTCTTGATTTTAGGCCTGGCACTTCTATTTACTATGCCACATACCTGCATAACAAAAATTATAACAAAAACTAGGAAGAAATAATAGAAATAGAAATTATACTCAAAATAAGTAAAAATTCATTAGATTAAAAGTTAACCTACAAAGATCTAAATCTATTTAACCTTGCTCTTTACAAAAATGCAAGACCTAAACAATTGAAGAGATATTCATTGTTGTGACCCAAATACAAATATTATAAAAAAATACTACCTAAAGTAAATTTTTAGATATAATATTATACCAAACTGACAGAGTTTTTTCTAAATTGAATCTGTAAAGGGTGTTTCCTCACTAGGAGCCCGCTGCATGGATGAAATCACAAGTCTAATACAAAAAAAAATCATAATGATATGATTCTTATTACAGATTGGTGGTACAGATGAAATGGAAGGCTTCTAGTAAATTTATTTCTAGGAAATGAAAATAATATAATTAGTATTTAATCAAATCCTCAAATAAAAATTACTTAGGAAAGGATCCTCCTCCTAGTCAATTAGACCCATGGAAAAATGAAAAGTATATTATTAGAAAATAAATTCAATTACAATAATCTCCAAATGGAAGCTCCTTTAGAGTAGAGATTATTTTTGCTTCTTATTGTGTCCTCATCTCTTAGCATTGTCCTTACCATATTGTTAAATGCTAAGGAAAAGCTTGTTGATTGACTGACCTAAATGCAAAAGGACAATTAATCTAGTGCTAGAATGGACCTCAGAGGTCATTTAGTTCAATCTTTCATTTTACAAAGGGAGAAATGAGGAAAAAATATCTCATCATCTTAAAAAAAAGTAGAGGACAGCATAAAGACATAGTTTTTATAACTATATCTGGGGTGAATAATTAATAGAGAATCACTTGATTATTTCAATAAATAAAGATTGTTGTTATTGTTATTGTTTAAAAAACCCATTATTGTTAAAAAATAAAAATAAAAAAAACTCTAGAAAGTACAAGAATAAATGGAATTTTCCTTAAAATGATCAAGAGCATCTATTTAAAAGCCTCAGCAAGCATCATATGGAATGAGGATAAACTGGAAGCATTCCTAATAAGATCAGGAGTGGAACAAGATTGCCCACTATCACCATTACTATTCTATGTTATATTAGAAATGATAACTTTTTCAATGAGAAGAAAAAGGAATTAGAGTAGGTAATGAGCAAGCAAAATTATCACTCTTTGCAGATGATATTATGGTACACTCAGAAAATCCTAGAGAATCAACTAAAAAAACTACTAGAAACAATTAACAACTTTAGGAAAGTTGCAGGATACAAAATAAATCCACACAAATCATCAGCATTTCTATGTTACCAACAAAGCCCCATAGCAAGAGATAGAAAAGGAAATTCCATTAAAATAACTGTAGATAATATAAAATATTTGTGAGTCTACCTGCCAAGACAAAGACAGGAACATATATAAACACAATTACAAAACACTTTCCACACAAATAAAGTCAGATCTAAACAACTGGAAAGAATATCAAGTGCTCATGTATTATAATAAAAATAACACATTAATATAAAATATAATACATATATAATATTTTACAATGACAATTTTACCTAAATAAATCTACCAATCTATTGGTGCCATACCAATCAAACTGCCAAGAAGTGGAATAGATTAGGTTCACAAGACATAATAGTCAATGACTATAGTAATCTAGTGTTTGATAAATCCAAAACACCCTAGATTCTGGGATAAAAACTCACTATTTGACAAAAATTGTTAGGAAAATTGGAAACTAGTATGGCAGAAACTAGGCATTGACTAATACCTAACATTGTATTGATCAGATAATGTCAAAATGAGTTCATGATTTAGATATAGTGACACTGTAAGCAAATTAGAAGAACAAAGGATAACCTACCTCACAGATCTATGGAGAAGGAAGGAATTTGTGGCCAAAGAAGAACTAGAGTGCATTATAGAATGCAAAATGAATAATTTTGATTATATTAAGTTAAAAAGGTTTTGTACAAACAAAACCAATGCAGCCAAAATTTGAAGGGAAGCAGAAAACTGGGGGGAAATTTTTACATCCAAGGATTCTGATAAAAGCCTCATTACTAAAATATTTAGAGAATTGACTCAAATTTATAAGTCAAGCCATTCACCAACTGATACATGGTCAAAGGATATGAACAGAAATTTCCAAAGAAATTAAAGCCATTTAAAATGCTCCAAATCTCTATTGATCAGAGAAATGAAAATTAGGACACCTCTGAGGTACCACTACACACCTCTCAGATTGGCTAAGATGACAGGAAAAGATAATAATAAATGTTGGAGAAGATGTGGGAAAAGTGGTTCACTAATACATTGTTGTTTGAATAAGTAAGCTTATCTATGCCCAAAGAGCTATCAAACCATGCATATCCTTTGATCCAGCAGTAGCTCTACTGAGCCTGTATCCCAAAGAGATAAAAAAAAAAGAAAAAAGGAGAAGGACCTATGTGTGCAAGAATGTCTGGCAGCTTTTTGTAGTGGCCAGAAACTGGAAACTGAGTGGATGCCCATCAATTGGAGAATGGCTGAATAAATTGTGGTATATGAATGTTATGGGATATTATTGCTCTGTAAGAAATGACCAGCAGGATGAATACAGAGAGGCTTGGAGAGACTTACACGAACTGATGCTGAGTGAAATGAGCAGAACCAGGAGATCATTATACACTTCAACAACAATATTACATGAGGATCAATTCTGATGGACGTGGCTCTTTTCAACAATGAGGTAATTTAGGTCAGTTTCAGTAGACTTGTTATGGAGAGAGCCATTTACCCCAGAGAGAGGATTGTGGGAACTGTGTGGATCACAACATGGCATTTTCACTATTTATTATTGTTTGCTTGCATTTTGTTTTCTTTCTCGTTTTTCTTCCCTTTTTGATCTGATTTTTCTTGTGCAGCATGATATATGTGGAAATATGTACAGAAGAATTGCACGTGTTTAACCTATATTGGATTACTTGCTGTTTAGGGGCAGGGATGGAAGGAAGAGAGAAAAAATTTGGAACACAAGGTTTTGCAAGGATGTGTAAGGGTCAGGGGAGGAGCCTTGCATAGCATAAGAGGAAGTCAGAGTCCTTGAAGCCTGAAGCACCCAGAGGTAATTTCTGCAGCCAGCAGGCACTGCCCCTCGAGTGGGAACTCTCTGGTCGCATTGAGATCGTGGCGCATCATCACCACGAGACATCTCCTTCCCTTATTGGCTGTGCAGGTGACCTCATAGACCCTATATAAGCAGTGGGGACCAGAAAGTAGGGGGAGTTCACCGGGTGTCAGCGGGAGGTCAGTAAGAGTGCAGGAGAGGGCAGGGTGTGAACACGCGGGATAAAGATCTTGGTCTTCCTCGGGTGCCCTGTTGGACAGGAGAACCACTGGGAGAGGCTGTGGCCAGAGATCTCAGACTTCTGATTGGGCTAAGATTGATGAAGAAGCACTGTGCGAGACAGTGGTCAGGGATCTTCTGAAAGCCTGGGAATCAGGCATGACTGGTAACCAATAATCTCTGGGTGGGAGGTCACAAGGATGAATGGTTGAAAACTATCTTTGCATATATTTTGAAAATAAAAGATATTATTAAAAAAGAAGTAGAGAATATCACAAAAGCTAAAATGGATCATTTGTTATAAAATATTTAAGTTTCTGTACAAATAAAATCAATTCAGCTAGGATAAAAACAAAGTTGTTAGATAAAACAATGTTGTTAAATGGGAAAAATTTGCATCAACCAACTCTGACAAAAGGCATTTAACATAATATATGGAATTGACACAAATATATAAAATTATTTTCCTCACTAGGCATGAAAGGATATGAATAAAATTTTCACAAGAAATGTGACTAACAGCCATATCCCCTCCAAATAAATCCAAATTGCTAATAAGAAAAATTAAAATGATATTTAGGTTTCATTTTAGACCTATCCAATTATCAAAAATGATAAAAGATATAAATTCAGCATTGCAAGTCCTACCAAGTATTAAGCACACTAATATACTGTTATAAATGTATGTAACATACTGCTATGTAACCATTCTGGGAAACAATCTGAAATTATACTTAAAAAGGGGAAGGGGGACTCAAAATACCTATACCCTTTCACCCAGTGACTAGCTATGCAGTATATCTCAAGGAGATCAGAAGCTGAAAAGTCCCACATATACCAATATACTCATCATAACACTTTCTTATAGCTGAAGAGAATTGGAAACATAGTAAGCATGTATTAATTGGGGAATAACTGAACAACTGTAACAATGTAAAACAAATCCTATAACCAATCATTGTTCCAGATAATGAAACAGAAATGGAGGCTCATGGGTGAAAAATGTTCCACTTACTATCAGTAAGATCCTCTGTCAGTTGATTTTGCTAAATTGATTTTTGTTATTCCAAGGAAAGCTTCCATAGGTTAGTTGAGAAGGCATTGACTGTGATCTTTAAAAAAAAAAATTTTTAAAAAAGACTGGAAAAATCTTAAAGCATCAATGTAAACCTGCCACAGGATGATGGCAGCATAAGTGGAACTATGGTAGTTATGGCAATGGCAGTAGAATAGTCAGTTTGACTCAGAGTACATGTGAAAGGTAAAGGAAAAGGAGCAATTAGTTTCCCCCTCTGACCAACTCAGGATCAAAAGAAATAATGTGCAATTCTACCTTAGAATCTTTGGATTTTTCATTCTTTAATAATACAATATTATTGACTTATTAAAATCCCAAGGGTTGGAGAGAGCACACCTGGATGCTAACTAGCTTGAGTTTCATAGCTAGACTCTATGGTGGGAAGGTAGAAGGTCTACATTGTAGGGGCTCCTCCTGATGGCCAGTTAGTGCTTGTAGTCATTCTCAGGAAAGAATGAAGGGGGACTGGTCCTGTCTCAATCACCTTAACAATTTGCTTTCTAGGAATGATGACTAAGGAAAACAATACGCATACACCCACAAAACCAACCATAACTTTCCCTCAGACACTTACTAGCTGTATGACTGGGTGTCACTTAAACCCATTTGTCTCGGTTCCTCGTGTAAAAGGAACTGGAGAAGGAAATGGCAAATCATTGCAATGTTTTTGCCAAGAAAACCACAAATGGGTTCATGAAATTAGATATAACTAAAACTATTGAAGAAGTTAAATTACCAACCCTTAGTTTCCTCATTTGTAAAAATGGAATTTGAACAAGATGTTCTGCAAAATCCCTCCAAACTCATTGGACTGTATGGTACTTTCTTAGGTTATATCCTTAGGTGCTAGACAACAGTTGATTTAATTTTTAAAACCTGTAGCTTGTTTTCCATTTAACACCAAGCAGATGAGTTGTTTGATCTTTGCTAAGTATGAACTCAATCCCCTCCAATTTTTTGCAATGTTATTGTTGGTTTGCTAGTAAATGCAACAACATTCTGCTTTTTAGCATATTCAGGATTCACATGAAACACACCACATAGTTATGAAAGAATATTATTTTCACTCAGATACATATAGACTTGCCTGGAAAGACATACACAAACAAAATGAAGTGGGCAGAACTAGATCATTGTAACCAGTAATTGCAATATTGTACCAATGATCATCTGTGAATGACTTAGTTATTCTCTGCAGTACAATGAGCAACAACAATCTCAAAGGACTCCAGGTGAAAATGCTAATTAAGCTAAGCACCTCCAGAGAAAGAACCCAGATTAATTTTTCAATTTTTTCATAGGTTGGGTTTGTCTTTCATATGACTAATATGTAATGTGTGATATGAAACATTTTCATATGTATGACCTTTTATCAAAATGTTTACTGTGTCCATGTGGGGAGAGAAGAGGGAAATTAGAACTCAACATTTTTTTTTTTTAATCAATGTTCAATTGTTTTCACATGTTATTGGGAAAAAATATTTTTTAAAAGTAGACTTGCCATTGCATCGGGAAAATCTAAGATAAGATTCAAGTATTCCTTCAGGTGCTGAAAAGTGCTGGAAAGACCAGGGAATATTTCACCTACAGATTGATTGTGATTATATCAAGGATGATGTATGCAACATAGAAGAATGAAAAGCATCTTTTCGTGTCCCATGACAGATGATGGAGAAACATGGGCATAGGCTTTTTGTATCCACAAATACCCCATGTGCTATGAAAAGTTTCCAGTTTAAATGTAGAGTTCTATGGGGAATTGAGTTACTTTTGGAATTTGTCAAGCTTTTGGCAATAACCAAATAATAAACTCAGTGAATTGCACCCCAAGGTTAAAGAATTGAAGGAGACAAGGAAACATTTCCAAATTTCATAAACCACGTTAAAGAAAAGTAGTTTGACAGAAGATAAAGCCTCTAGTCCAATCCTTTTAAGAATTTAAGTGATTTGGACAATGTGACAGTGAGACAGGCAAGAATTGAACCCACCATTAAAGGGCACAGCATCTTTAATCTACATTTTCTTGCATGATCCAGGTGAGGAAGGTCAAACGGCCATGGCTCCTCTTCATGGTATACCCTTTCAGCAATAACTCACTCAGAATGCCGCCCATCTACCCAAGCTCATCTTTCCCAAAAGGCAGGCTCAGTGCATGACCCAGACAAGCAGATCAAACTCAGGCTGGGTAGGACTCAATAGCCAACATCAGTGGGTCAGGGGACTCGGGAGGACAGCCTACTTTTACTGGGTTACCAAGAGATTGATAAAGAGAATGTATGCCCAACATGGAGGGGAAGATTGTTAGCCTGAGAAGAAATTCAAGGGATTGCAGTGTGGACAAGGGCAATAAGAGCATCTAGGCTTATGTGCCTTTATTCCTAACCCCCTTATCCCAAAGCCAGTTTTGCACTGGTAGATGAATGAGCTCAAAGCTTGCCCTCTCCCCTTAAATTAAGGGACAGAAGCTGCCATTATTATCAGCACACAACATGGATTCTCTCTGGGTGATTATTAGTGATTAGCAGCAGGTTTTTCAAAGTTCTTTGTTGCCCAAAGCAGTTTTCTATCTCTTCCTGCTGCAACTGAATATATAATAATGTGATTAACTATTTCTTACATTACTTTTTTGGAGTTGAAGCTGCCTGTTTTGCTGATATCTATTCATTCTGCCATCTTACAGTATGAAGATTCTTCAAATTCCATCTACCTCCAAAGTTATCTCAAACAACTTCTAGCTTTAAAAAGCTGCCATCCCTTAATATATTTGGTTCACCCTGTATCCAAAAATTTAGTTAAGATTTATACAAAGCTTACATCCCTGCGGTATAAAGCCAAGGACCGAGATAATCAGAGGTTAGAGTTCATATATGAACATTTGAAGGGGGAAAAAAAAAAAATAGAATTTGGCCCAGATTAGTAGTAAAGGATATTGGTATTAAGAAAGATATATTTAAATTCACTCTAATCAGTCCGAGTGCCAACATCTGTGGGCAATCCTTATAACTGCTATATATAATCATGAATTCAGGTTTTTACTTAAGTCATTAAATACAAAGTATCCACTGGTTCTATAAACCTATAACACATCCACAAATGAATTAGCAAAGGGACATCAAGCTCTTGTTAAGTACATACACAGAAGGACACAAGGCATTGTATATTGACAAAATTCTGATACCCACTACAAGTAAAATTTCAAAGCCTTAGGTGGCTCCTGTGTAGATTAGAAGTGGTACACATATACTTTCATAGGTTGGAAACTGATTCTCCTAATTAGTAATTAGAATACATGAATATATATTAAAGCAAAACAAAAAGTCCTGGTAAACTGGAAGCAAAGACTGAAAGCACTATGGAGGAACTTAAGAGATACAATTGTCTTTTGAATACATAATTTTTAAAAATCTTCAGAACATTCACATACATTGCGTATTTCAAATACTTCTGTTGCCTTATCTCTATAAATTTTAGCTAGGAAGGAAACAAGAAAAGAGGTAAAAAGGACAAAGAAAGATCATCCCAATACTTTTGGCTTCCAGAGATTTTAGATCTGAGAACTGAAGTTGTCTCATCTTACAGAAGAAACAGACCCAAGAAATTTGTGATCTGCCCAAGATGACCAGGGTTATTTCCCATTTGAAAATTACTTCACGAAATGCTTTAAATGACCCCAAAATCTTGAAGTCCAGTAAATCTTTTCATTCCCCATCATCTGTCTCAAAATCCTGAATTAGAAATGCACCACAGAGAAACCAGCTTACATGAATCTTTCTCCTGGATTGATGAATCCTGGATGGTCTGACATTCCCTGACAATCAGTTACTCATCTCACCTTATTTGGTTAGAATTGATCAACTAAGATTTACAATATAATCAAAGCTGAAGGATTCCAAGTTGGTTAAATGAAGACTGAATGACACTGCTCCCTCAGTCTTTTCCTAAGGCATCTCACTAGTTTCTCTTTATTTTACAACCCAGTGTGAGTAACACATGTATGATGTTGCACTTCTAAAATATACAAAATTTCAAGATGATAACAGAGAGCCAACACAAAATAATTTTACTGAGGCTAGATCGCTTTTTCCCTCAGAGGGTGAAATCATTTTATTTCTGAGGAAGGTCACTCATACTGCACATTTTCCAATAGTTGTCATATAGTATAAAGCAGGAAACTTCTCCTCCCCACATCCTGAGAATACAGGATTGGCAAAAGAAAAAAATTAAACCACACCTGTAAAGGTTTAGCACCAGCATAAAAATAAAAATAAAAAACAAAGCATTTACTATCATTTCTTTGGTTGGGGTCTTTCCCTTTAGAGTTGGTGCCAAAATTTTCTTTTTCAATTCATAATAGCAAAATGGTAAAGCCAGAAAAAACCACAGTTGCTGCTGAAATTGAGGAGGCTGTTCCTTTTCTATTATCTTTGGTGCAGACATTCCTGGGATCTCAGCTTGCTGGTAAAGGTGTTTGTTTTTTTTTTTTTTTATTCCTTTCATGTTTTTAATTTAAGAATAAAAATGTCCTGATCTCAAAAATCTTGGTTAGTTTATTCTTCCATTTTATTGCTTGAATGTTTCTTTGGTGTTGGTAAAGTGTTTCAGGTTTCATATTTCTGTTTGTTTCAGTACACCTGTTAAGTAAATAGAGTCAATTTTCAAATAGCTGAACTCAAAAGCACAAGTCAAGCACTATGAAAGTATAAAATGCATACATCATTTGAAGCATAAAAAACTTTCAACTTTAAAAACTATTCCTACTTCTAAAAAAAAGTTGCTGTTGAAAGCACATTTACAAAAATCAGTAGCTGCTTCCCCTCATCCCAATCCAGAGTTAGAAAAGTTTCTCTGACAAATGTTCAGCTAATAAAGTCAATTTATAATGTAACTTTGAAAACAAAGGAGGAAAAAAATCTATGATATAATCCAAAGTATAAAGCATCATATTCAAAACAATTTTATATGAATTAAAAAGGTAAAAGTTCAAGCAACCTGAGTTTCATTATAGCTCCCCAATTTCTGATGAAAATTACAGTATAGCCAGAAACATAATAAACAAATTGTCTAAGGCTGTCCTTCTGCTTCCTTTGCCCCAAAGTGCAATTTTATAACTTGCAAAAGGAGCCTCCTATAGAGCTTAAGGCAAACAGGAGGCTGCATATAAATCAGGCTGGATTATACTATTGTTCTATTGAGCAAATATAGAAAAGGCATGTGTTAAATGCGCCAATTAGCCAAAGTGGGGAATACTTAAAAAAAAAAAAAAATTTTTTTTTTCTTTTCCTTATAATTGAGGATTAGATTCACTAAGTTATAATTGGCCACTAGGGGTCAGAAAAGATTAAAGAAAAACAGAAGTAATAAATGCTGTTACTCTGAGAATGGGCAAATTCGGCTTAGAGCAACAATGATAAATTTGTCTAATTTCTCCATAACACTAAGAAATTCAAACAACTAAATAATCTTCCCTTGTTATATGTGCACTACTCCAAAATCAAGAATTCAGGCTATGAACTCCAACTAGATTCAATTTGTGAGAGGATTATACACTTCAGAATAGTCAGATTAAACCAGGACATTTCCCGGTTTTATTTTTACCTGTAGTAGTAAAGGTGTCTAATGGGAGCCAGACTTCACTCAGCACTGCTCGGCTGAGTGGTTGGAGCAGGGTTTTCAGTTGGTGCTTCAGCCACCTTGAAAGAAAAGATGGGGGAAATCAGGTCAGATTGCTGCCTTAATAAAGGAATCTTTTTTAAAAGTAAGATATCTGAAAAGCAAATGTACTTTAAACAGACTCTCAACTATGAAGTGCAATATCACTCTTTAGCTATTACCCAGGAGCCAAGAAATTTGGTTCACAGTAGAAAATGTGTTCCTCCAAAGAAAAAGTGGGGATGGCAATTCTCAGTAGGGTCATTGGATAGGTCTGTGGTCACTAGGGTAAGAGACAAAATTAAAACCCAGGGCATCTTACTCCAATTCCAGCACCTTTTTTTGGACTAGATGATCCCTAACATGATTGGTTTTTTGAGAAGTTTGTTTCAAAACTTCAGCCACCTGCATTCTGCCCCTCATGCCCAACCCCCCCAAAAATCGTTTTGGTATAAGAGTTAACATGTCACAAAGAGCCTCCTAAATACTAAGGCTTCTTGGATGCCAAGCATGAAATGACCTTCAACACCTAGTTATTAGGAATCTATTTAAACTGGAAGCTACAAAGAAGTCTGATTTGTTTGGAAATTATGTTAGGACTACATCCCAATCATCAGTATCTGGGTTTGTCTTCACACCCTTTCTTGAGGATGATTCCCTCCTCCTACCGCAGGAGTGGGTGCTATGTATCTTATGCTGGAATCCAGTATAGTTCAGGGTACAAAAATTCCTACTCTAGTTTGAGGTGTTTGATAGTTCTGGACACTGACAAATTGATTTGTTGGTATGCAAAAATGTGAGATCGTTCTTGAATGATCAATAGGGAAAATTCTGCAGAAACAAATCATATCAGAGTTTATATCTCTTATAAAAATGAAAAATAAAGGGGGGGGGGCACAAAACTAGGCTGTTAGATTCTTGAAATCAGAAAACTCAAGTTCAAATTCTGCCTCAGACAGACTTTAGCTATGTGATCCTGGATAACTTCTTAAGCCCTCTCAGTTCAGGGCCCTGTCATCTGTAAAATGGGGACAAGCAGATTCATCTCCCAGGGATGTTGGGAAGATCAAAACAGTTGACACATTTACAGCGTTTCTCAGCCTTCAAAATGTTAGCTATTATTTTCTGCTAGACTTTGTTTTATACAAGTGACCAATTCCTGAGAAGCCCAGCTCAAATACCATGCTGGACCTGGGATCTCATTAATCACCACCTATCTGGGCCCACCTTTCCTGAGCAATTTTCATCCATGTTTTCCTGTAAGTTTGCCATAACTCTACCCGGTGTACCAGATTTTCCTCCTCTCTTCTGAGATATTATGCTCACCAGTGGAGAACTCGATTTGTCTGCCTCTCTCCTTCCTTCCTCACCATTTCCTTTATTGCTATTCCTAAGAGGTCCTAGATGATTATATGCAGGAGGGTGCACACACCCCATTCTACCCATCCAACTTTCCACTACCTTTGTGTGATGCTCATTTTTAGCTCTTCAGAAGCTATTCATTTTTTAAAGGGAAGGTGGTGAATGCCATAACTTTTAAATTTCCTTTCCATCTTTTGATCCTATTGAATTTATTAATTACTAAATGCAAGATGCTGAAAATCATGAATTTCAAAAGAACTTTGCAAAACTCGAATGAAAATGGAAAACATAATACCCCCTTTGTAATCTTAATGGGAATACATTTCAGTTGAATTTAAAATCACAATCTTTCTTCTCAAGTGACACAAATAATGTTTCTGCCTTTCAACAAGAAAAGTTATCTATGATATTGGTGTTTAGATACACTTGACCTTCTCCTTAGGTTGCTGAAGTACCCTCTTTTCATAAATTCTCTTAAGTTCCCCCCTTAATATGATAACATCTTTGAAGAAGATCACTATTCTAATTTATCATTTGAATATGTAAAGAGGTTTCTTCATAGGATAGTTATTTAAAACTGTAGGAGAAGAGCAAAGAAGAGAAAGAGACATCTGGTTTCTCCCAAGCGCTTCAGTGTACAAAAGACACGGAGATCCAGAGGCCACAATGATCTGCCCATGCTCCCTATACCACTCTTCCTCTGGGCAGCAAGCAGAGGGAGGATTCTAAGGGATCCTAGGGCTTAGAACCAGACTTCTGGATTTTCGGGGTCCAGGCCCAGCTGAACCAAAACCGCCTTTCTCGTTCCCCAAGTCCTCATTACCTCTTTGCTGTCTTGTGAAGAAGCATTTGGAGGACGAGGACGGCGGCGATAGTTGTATGGGCGCCGGTAACCACGACGCACTGAAGGCTGCTGTGGGCCATTGGCTCCATGCTGGTTCTCCTTGTCTTCTGCCTCTCCAATAGCTGGGACAGGGCGTGGTCGGGAAGGGCCCCTTGTAGAGGAACATAAAGGGGAAAAAGGACAAGTGAGTGAATGGGGAAAGAATGGGGTAGAGAGAGGAACTCCGTAAAAATCTGAACATTAAAAAAAGTGGCAAAAATTGAAAGAGAAGTTTAAAATATTGTTTTTATAACATTTAGGTTTTTTTTTTCTTTTATTTGCTGGCACAGTTATAAATTGACTGCATCAAATGACCAGCATTAGCCACTCACCACTCTACCTTGGATAGAATAAATTCAATAGATGGATAGATATAATTAGGCCGCAGAAGTCTGAAAGAACTAGCCCCTCCACCCCCATCCCCACTCCTTTTGCAGAACTTATCTGTTTACTCCATGTCTGAGAAAGTATGTACAAAATAGACTGAAACTCTCAAATAAAAGTTATATTAACTCAAAAAGCTTCCCATCCAATTTCAAGCTATTATCTGGACAAAAAGGCTCATCTTTCCAATTTTAATAGGAACCAAAATTACAGGTCACTAAAAATATAATGAAAAAATTTCTCTTCTTCCTCCTTTTTTTTAAAGTTATTTGTTATAAGAGATGGCTTTTTGGGAGAGGGAAGGGAGGATATAAGGAGGAAACCAGTGACAATAAAACCAAAAGATATCAACAAAAAGTGAGTCTAATAAAAATAAATGATTGCAGATTACAATTAGGACAGATACTTGACAGTTTGGTATAATTGTCAAGTGCTGGACTTGTAACCAGAGACAATGGGATTTGACCTCTCTTAGACCAATTTTTCTTGTTTATAAAATGGAGATAATAATAGGACCCAGCAGGGCCTCACTTCAAACTGATTATTGTAAGGCACAAATGAAATTATGTGCACAAACCACTTTGCAAACATGAAATTGCTGTGGAAATATCAAGTATCACAATTACTATACATTATCTAGGATGTGAGAGTCCAGAAAAGGGGATGGGCTGCCCAGACAGGGTCCTCCTCATTCACTGACATCCACAAAATGTAAAGCTTTCAGCACTCAAAAGAGAAGATCTTCCCTAAAGAACTTCCCTAAAAGACATGCAGGTATATGTGGATTTTAATCATCACCTGTGGAGAAAACCTGAAATGTGGCTAATCAAGCTCATATGATCTTTTTCCCCCCCCATTATTTTGGAAATGATAGAGAGCCACATGCTACTTTTCTTCCACTTCCCCCAAGGACAAGTCACTAGAAAATCCAGCCAGTCTGGTACCATCTGCATCCCCACAGTACACAACTGTACATCAGAGGGAAAGATAAAGTGAGTTATTGGGAGAACCCCAGATACTTATACATTACTTTCCTCTCAAAAAGATGGAGCTATTTTTGCTCTCTAATCATGTAATTAAGTCACACAAATAACCCCTCTTTACCATTTTTAAGGCCAGATGGATGATCACTGTTACCTTCGAAAACGTGGACGATAGTTGGGATTCCGGTGTGCTGATGATTGAAGCTGTGTTCCTTCTGAGATTCCATCCTTCATCTCCCCCACCTCACCACCCTAAAGAGAATCAAGACAAATGATAAAAGACTAAGCAGTGGCTTCCCTAGACTGCAGGTTTCAAAGGTATGGTTACAATATGAAGGAACACAAACTATGGTTAAGATCCATGACCATCTTGTAAAGCTATTAATGTGAATAATAAAATAGTAAAACTACTGGGCAGGCTGAGAAAAAAAGAATATTTCTATAGTTATATGGCAAGAAAAAAATATAACCCAACTACCCATTTATACAAGTATCTATTGGTTCATCCCAAAATATCAAGTAAGAATTGAGTACCATTTTAATTATAAAATGATTCCTATTTCAAGTCTATTATAGACCAAGGTGTCTTCTATCTTATAAAATAAAACTTGGTGTTCAAGAGAAAGGGATGGCAGTACAGAAGTTGGGACTTCTTTACAGAATGAAGTTGGCACCACTGGGCAAATTTCAAATACAAATCTCATCTTTTTTCCCCCAACACCTATTAATATGTTCCTAATCTGTGCTGTATTGAAGTCAACAGGTTCAGAGTGCTAGAGGAGGAAGGAACCTCAAAGACCACCTAGTCCATCTTTCATTTTACAGATGAGTAAAGAAAAGTCCAAGAAGATGAAATGGCTTGCCCAAAATCAAACATCAGATGCAGAATTTGATATAGGATCTCCAACCTCTGAGCCAGTACTTTTCCTAGCGTTATCAGGTTAAGATTTCCCTTGACAGGGGAAAAAGTTACATATATTTTACACTAAAATATTTACTCTAAAAGTTTTACATAAGTCAGATTTTGGGAAAATGTGACATTCAAGAATAAACCAGTAATTAAATTGGCTACTCTGATTTATTTAATGCCCCTGTCTCTTATTCCTTGATTCCCAAATAAATATTGATGGTCTAAGTATGGTCTTTACTAAGGAGAGTAGCCCCTCAAACCCCCAATCTTTCCATGTCCCTCCACTCTTAGCAAAATTCTTATGGGCTTCCAATTACCTCCGAGTCAAGTGCTAATTCCTCTATTTGGCATTTAGATTTTTCACAAATCGGCTCCAACTTCCTTTTTAGCTTTATTAAACATTAATTTTTTCACACATGCTCTATAAAACAGGCAACCTTGGCCTTTCTGCTATCTCCCTGTTTCCTTTCCTTGATTAAGGTAGGATTTTTTTGGTGTCTGTGTGTATATGCACATGCACGCACGCACGTGCGCGTGTACAAACACACACACTCCTTCTATCTCCATCTCTGTGCTTTTGCATACATAAGCTATTCCCCATGCTTAGGATGCATTCACTCATGACTTCATCAGCATCCTGTAAGCCAGTTTCAACCATTACTTTTTACATAAAGATTTAGTGATCTCCTCAAGTGCTAGTGCTCTTCACCCCTAAAATTATCTGGTATTCACACTTTTATTTTGCATTAAGAAAATGAGTGAAGTGAGCAAAACTAGAACACTGTTTCACAGCAATGGTAATATTTTAATGCAACAATCCATGATAATTCCAAAGGACTCATGAAAAATGATGCTATTTCTCAAAGAGAGAACTGAATGAACTTGAGCACAGATTGAAGCTTATTTCTTTCACTTGTTTTGGTTTGGGTTTTTTTTTTTGGCAACATGCATGTTTTATTACTTCACATGTCAATGGGTATCATGTTTCTGCTTCTTAGGTTGGGGGAAGGACTAAAGAGAGAAAAAAATTTTAAATTAATATTTTTAAATGTGTACATATTGCTTTTCCTTGTAAGAAGAAAGTAAGCCCTTTGAAGGCTTTGTGTCCCACATTTAGCTGTCTGGAACATAATAGGTGCTTTACACTTAAAATGATTCAGGAATATGAAAAAGTATACCTTCCTTCCCCTGGTAGTTGACATTTATTTAGCACTTTCAGATTTAAGAAACACTTGCTATATTCTCATAATCACCAAATTGTTTTGAGGAGCGGGAAAAGGTGGGCGAAACCTAGTCATTTCATTGGTAGAAAAAAATTTTTCTACTATTATAGATTGTAAAGGCTCCTAACTTAGAAGATTGCTGTTCATCATGAATCACACTATAATGTGAATTTCTCCAGTCCTTTTCCCAAAATATTTTGTCCCACTAGCATCACAAACTCAAAATGTCCAAAAAATAAATTTTTCTTCCCCTCTATCCTTGTCCAATTCTTCTTTCTTTCTCACGTAATAATATAAAATGTCCCACAAATTGAGCTTAAAACACTGAGCTTTTGGGATACTCTGTACATTCAATTAATCTTTGCTTTCTCCAACTGTCTCATCTCTAGGAATGGACTGTTTTTTCTCCAATTTACCCATCTCTTTTTGTCCAATCTTTACTTCCTTCAAGGTCTGACTCAGATTATACCTTTCATGAACCATTCCTGAAATCCCAAAAGAAAGAAGACTTCTTTTCCCTTCTCAGTATTTCACAGTACACAAACTTATCTTAAATACTAATTAAAGATTTCTAACCCACATTTTCCCATCCACGAGATGACATAACCAACACCTAACTGTACCTTGATCTATAATATGCTGGGTTTTTCTCTGCACTGTGTCAGTGTCTATAACACCTCATATTTACATAACACTTAAAAGATTATAAAGTGTTTGGCTCACAATAGCTGGTAGGTGATTTAGTATTATCCCCATCTTATGGAAGGGGAAAATTAAGGCACTAATTGTAAAGCACTAAGCAAATCACTCAAGTGTCAAAGTGAGGATTCAAACTCAGATTTCTGAGAAAATTTCTAGCAACTCTTTTCCCCTAAGCCTTGCTGACACTTTAAATAGATAGCTCTATAATAATCTTATTCTAAAGAATTTGAACAAAATATATCCAGGATGAAGAAGACATTATGTGTAGAAGCTAGTATAAAGAGAATTCTATATTCAAGTACAGACCTAAGTTACTTCAAACATCCCTTCCATATCCCTGAGATTTGAAACAAAGAACACAGAACTCAGGAAGATAAGCTGCCACACACCTATCTGATTATATTAGAGATGTGAAACAGGGAATTAATGACTTTTTTCTGAACATTGGATTTTACATTATACCTGAGCAATACTTCAAGGCTAAGAATGTGGATGGGGAGAAATGTGAGTTATCAATTCTTGGTGCTACAGAGTAAGTTTATATATAGTTTGCAATGTCCAACTTCTGAATTTTAATACACTAGGGGTACTTTGTTTTTCCTCTTAGACACATTATAAAGGTCAAACTAGCTGCAGCAGATAGAGCAAGCCCAGAATACAACGAAATGTTAAAGAACAGGTTCAACTAATTTCCTGCATGACTTTAAACAATAATAAGAATAAGCCTGGCAAATATAAAGACAAAATCCACAAAGCAGCTTTACATAAACTCAATGAATCTCTATAGCAGCCCTGTGAGAAAAGATAGCTATTCACAGACTTACTAGCCCCATTTTATTGACAATAAATAAGTTGACTCCACAGTTAAGTAAACATGCCCAAGATATATTGCTGAATTCCGTGTTAGAAGAGATATACGGCCCTAAGTCTCCCCCAAGCTCCAAAGCTCTTTTCATTAGAGTAAAGGGAAGCCCTCGTTCATGTGCCTGTCTATAAAACCTAACACCTCAAAGGTCTGGCAAGAAATACCTAAAAATACTCTTGAGCATACACAAGTGTTATGCAAATGCTAAATAGTAAGTAGATGACTTCAAGCATGCAGTACTAACTCACTAAAAATAAAAGTCCATGACAACTCTCACTGACTCCTCCCATCTCCATTTCCTAGAAGCCCAGAGTGGTCCCCTAGAGAAATCTACTGTGTCATGTACTTGGTCCTCCCATATATGTCGTCTGCCAGTTATTTTTAGCATTCTTGTCAGAGGCAGCTGCTGAAGACAGGGAGGAAGAAAACTAAAATGTGAGAAGCACAAACATACATGCTGGACAACAAGAGGCTGAAAAAACCCCGCAACATCCAATTATATAACTGGACATAATTGATCACTACTCTCTCCTTGCAACTTCCTCATCCTAAATTTAACTGAACTCCCTGTATTCTCCTATCCCAGATAGCTCCAGAGGAGAAAAAAGGCTGGTGACTGCACAATTCTCTCTCTCTCCATTTCTTCCTCCCTTCCTCAAATCCAATGCATCTCCCTGATATCAGATCATCTTGGGAGAACAAGCAACCTCCATCCATTAGGTGTCCACTCCCCTAAATCGTGACCCAATTCTAGCTTTATTTTGACCCTATATTTTACCAGTTCATCTTTATGCTGATCTCTCTACCCAAATCTCTGGTTCTTGTGTTGTATTCATTCTTCCAGTTGTGGACACTCCCATCATCTTGCCATTTTCTCTGCTCATATTCACATGCTCAAATTCACATGCAATTGCTTTATAGCATTTGCAATCACTTACCTGTGTTGATTGACTGCCCTCCCCCCAATTCTATTATCTAAATCAACTGGGCCTTCATGGTCCTAAAGCAATCTGCTAGTGGACTTTCTCTCACACTTCCCATAAGGGACTCATAGATGCCTCCTGACTCTGCTTCTAAGGACCCCTTCTCCCACAGGCTGAGTTCTTCATGGACTCTGTTTTTCAGAAGGTCCTAATCCAGCCATTCCTTACTCTCAGACAGTCAGCAGGCGTCTACACCATCAAGCCCCATATGGAGGAGGCACAGATGTCCCTTTTTCTCCACTGCACTCCTGTTTTTCAGCTCTTTTATGTGTTGTCCTTGTCCATTCGAATGTAAATTCCCTGATACCAAGGATTGTCTTGGCTTGTAGCCCAGCATAGTGCCTGGCACAGGGTAAGCACTTAATAAAGGCTTACTGAATAACCTTTTACTTTCTTTTAGGCTTCTTCCATCCCCTACCTCTCCACTGCTTTTCTGGCTCTTACCGGAGAAAAGTAGCTATTTGCTGTGAACTCCCTTTTCCATGATATTCTGTGTTTCAAACCCCCATGACCTTACTACTGCCCTTTCTCTTGTGCTCTGATCTCTGATTTTCTTTCATCCTTATCACCAAGGCCAAACCCTGTTTGTGTGCTAGAATCCTATTTTCTACACTATTTATGCCTCTACAATCAGTCAATCCCTTTCTAATTTGCCATCTCCCATTTACTGGCTCTTTGCCCACTAACTAAACAAACATCATTTAAAAAAAAAAAAAAAAAAAAAACAACAACAACAACCACACCCTTTTATTTGATATCATCTTTCTTTTGTCTAGAATCACAAAATTCAAGAGTTGAAAGAAACCAACTTAGTGACCTACTAGTCCATACACAAAAAGAACATAAACTTATCTATCCAAGTAGAAATATATTAATGCTTCCCATCTAACTTCCGCTTAAATAATTCCCAAAAAGGAAGATCATCATAGTATCTTATTCTGCTCTGGAAAGTTCTGTGAGGAAGTTTTCCCAAACTGGCCCCTGTGTAACTTCCACCACTGATCCTGCAGGGTTCTGCCCTGTGGTATTTAGATATATAGAATACATCTAATTCTTTCACCAAATGACAATATTTCAAATACTTAAATGGAGCCTTGGATTTTCTCCTCTACAAGCTAACTATTTTCAGTTCCTTTAATTGATTCTCATGTCACAAACACAAAGCCTTTGCTATGCTAGTTTTCCTCCACTTTAGACCTTTTGGCTAATAAGTATTTTTTTTTTTAAACTATGAGCTCCAAAATTCAAGACAGTAATCCAAATGAAATCTGATGAGAACAGAATACATGGAACTATTACCTTCCTATTTCTGGAAGATAGGGCCCTTCTAACACAGCTCAAAATTATATTACTATTTTACTACCATATCACACTGCTGACTAATAATGAAATTGTGGTCCACTAAACAACGAGGCTTGTTCAGAACTGCTATCTAACCATGTTTTCCTTCATCTTCTCATGAAGTCACTCAAGTGCAAGTTAACATTTCTTCCTACTGAATTTATTGGAGCTCATTTAGAACTTTTGGGATCTTGACTCTCATATCAAATATGTTAAATCCTCCAGATTCACATCATAAAGCATACTCAGGCATCTATGTCTTTAATCAATTAACTGGGAAAAAAAAAAAATCAACCATCACAGGACCAAGCAGATTCCCTCAGTACTGCATGACAGACATAGCATGAGGACATTCAACCATTCAACTACTGATTCTGACCATTCAACAAACTTTGAATCTGTACAATACACTAATTTTTCTTTCCAGTTTATGAGGTAATCAAAAATTTTGCTGAAATCTAGAAAAAACTACCCACCATAATATTTTCCTCATCTACCACTTTCAATAATCCCATCAAAAAGAAACTCAAGTTCATCTGGCACAATCTGTTCTCAATGAAATTATGGTTCCAGGTTATCATTAACCTATTTTCCTTTTTAAATGACACTAAACATTTCCTGAATGATCTGTTCTAGAATTTTCTTAGGACTCAAAGTCAAATTCACTGACTTATTTCCAGACCCTTGTTCTCCTCTTTTAAAAAATCAAGATGGGATAGCTAGATGGTGCAGTGATAGAGCACGACCTTGGAGTCAAAAGGATCCAAGTTCAAACCCAACTTCAGACACTTACTACTTCCTAGCCAGTGTGATCCTGGGCAAGTCACTTAACTGCCATGCCAAAAACAAAACAAAATCAAGACATATGCCTTTCAATTTTGCACTGTCTCTCCTATTTTCAATTATTTTTCAAATTATTACCAACAGTTCTCAGCAATCCTATCTTTATCAGTATTCAAAGTTATACTTCATCTGGGCAGAGTGTATCCTGACTAGTCATTTTTTGTTTTGCCATTTCCAATTCAAAGATCTTTATTTTTGAGAGAGAAAATAAAATTGGAATTGGCTGGCTCATTTTTCAGGTATCACCATCATTCTGCCCACTCAAGGGTTTAGCTTCTCTTCTTGGAGTCTCCTCTTTCTCCCACAAACAAGCATTCCTTTTTTTCCCCTCACCAGCTGACTCAGCTAATGCTGAGCTTCATCACCCCTGCTACATTCTATCTATAGGACTCTTCCCACTCTTTTATGCCACTTTTTTTCCCCAGGTCTTGTTTCTGTGCTCTATTCATTTCTTCCATGAGTATGGTTAACAAACCCCGGACCATGCAAGTTCTTTGTACAAGGCTAATTTTTCTTCTGCATTCTAAGTATTTCCTTTTGCATCTTCACCATTTTGTTCTTGAGCATCTATACCCTACTAGATCCTACTTTTCTTCGGAACCCTTTGAACTATGCTCTCTCCCAAACACAGAGCACAAACTATACCAAGATTTCCTCTCCATTTCTATCAAAAAGGAAGGAAGTGATCTCTTGCCCTCAGGGTTTCTCTAATTTCCACCCTATTGACAACTTTATCACTGTTGAAGAAAATTCAGTTTCAGAATATAATTTCCCCTTGTAGATAGCTTTTTACCTTTTGAAGGTTAACATGTATAATACAGAAATAATCTTTTTCACTCAAAAACTTCCTTCTCTTCAATTCACTTATTTCAAGGGTACCACCACCACCTGGGTTCATGACCTTTTAGACTCATGCCCAAATCTTCCATTTCCCAACTGTGGATTTTATTTCCTCCAGCTTATCTCCCCTTGAACGACTACCATTCTATTCTAGTTCAAGCTTGGGCAGAACTAGGCCTAGACTATTTCAAAAGCCTAGGCAGCTGGATCATGCAGTGGATAGAGCACCACCCTGAAGTCAGAGAGATTCATCCTCTTGATTCAAATCTGGCCTCAGACATTTGTTAGTTGTATGGACAAGTCACTTAATCCTATTTGCCTTAGTTTCCTCATTTGTAAAATTAGCTGAAAAAGAAAACAGCAAACCAGTCTAGTATCTTTACCAAGAAAACTCAAGCAGGGTTATAGTCAGACATGACTGAAATGAATGAGCTACAAAATTCCAATAACCTGTCAATTAATTAATAGTCTGATCCATTCTTCTTCCAAAACAGCCTTCACATAGGTGGAGGCCTCCCTTTTCAAAAAGTTCCAGCAGCTTGATATTGCCTCTTGTGCCTAACAGTTTCTGTACAATATTTAAAGCCCTTCACATTCTGGTTCTATCTGATCTTTTCAACTTATTAATCTTTTCCACATGCTCAAGGTTCAAGCCAACTTTGGCCTCCTTACTGCAGGACATTTCATCGCCCATCTATCTTTCCATAAGCTCTTCCATGTGTGAAATGCACTTCCTCCTTACCTCCACTTCTTAAAAACCTTACCTTCTTAGAAGATTCCCTTCAAAGATCATATCCTACACAAGCTCTATGCTAATTCTTCCAGGATCTAGTACTTTCACTTCTCCCCCCATCCCATCAATAAAATTTAACACATCAGAGATAAAAATTTTCTGCCGACCTAAAAAAATCTTCATTCTATCTGCCAGGATATTTTCCCTTTCTTCACCTCAAAAGAAAAAAAGAAGCAAGTTTCAAGGGCATTGAGACAATGATGGTGATGATTTAGTCAAAGAATGGAAACCAAATAGCTTCAGCATACTCCCAAAGACTCTCAGGGAGTCGGAGGTAGGAGCCAGCCTGAGCCAGGATTTCCCCTGCCCCAAAAGTCTCAGCAGGCCCAAAAGTGCTTGCTCACATGGCTGTGTTCTAAAGCACTACTGCTGTTAGCTGTGACGGCCATGCACAAGTACCCACGACTAGGGACTGGAGCTTTCAGTACGGGCACAGAAAGGTTCCGCTCTCACCCGGGCCGGAGAAGGAGGAAGGAGAGCAGGAGGAGGATGGAGAAACAGGAAGGACCAAAGGGGGAGAGCAGCCGCAGGGCAATGAGAATGTGGGTGCCATTTTACCTGCATGCTGTTGGCATGGGGAAAGACCCGTGAGCGACGGTCAAAGGTCTGTCCCACGTGGTATGGCGGGAACCGCCGCTGCCGGTACTGTGGGCGGCGCAGCTGACTCCGAGCCCCGGGGAACTGCCCGTCAGCGGTAGGGGGATCGAATCCTTCACTGCTGCCACTCCCTTCCTCCTCCTCCCCAGGGTACTAGCGAAGCAAAGAAAGGCAAAGAATCAGAATAGCGAGAAGGAGAGCCTGGCGAGGGCAGCAGCGCAGACCCGGCGCCCAGGGCGCATCCCGAGAGGAACTGCACACGCCTACGAGAGGTCGCTGGCATCCAAGCCAACCAGCATGGGCCCAGGTCCAATCCATGCAAGCAAGCAAGGGGGGGGAGGCACAGAACGTGAAAGGAGCTTGTGGTCCATTTGGGGCCCATGTGGGTAACCAGCTCCACAATCCCACAGACTCCTGATTCAGCAAAACAAAACGTAAGCATTTTCCCCACGGGTTCTTGGCTACACTGTAGCTTAGGCCAATCATGCCAAGTCCTGTCTTTATAATGATAAAATGTGACTGAAGGTTGGATAGATTCACTTTGTGTAAATTGCAATGGGTCAATTACCCGACCTGCATATATAAAAATTCCAGGTTAACATTTTAAGATGTTATCTCAAATCCTAAAACGATAAGGTAAGTAACACGTTATAAACTAGCATAAACATCAAAAGACAAAAACCTTATTTCCACAACATACCAATATGGAAAAGTTATTAGTAAAAAGTTATTTAAAACCGGTCCATATCCTTTAGCAGCAATTTCTATAGATGCAATCTAAGATGTCAAAAATTCTCAAAGGTTACTAAAAAATAAATGAATAAACCCTCAGATTACTGCCAAGGGAATCCCAACTATTCTCTAGTCTTCTTAGTTTTTGGAATAGGAAATAGGAAGTTTCTTCTATTAAAGAATGTGAAAAGAAGATAAAAAGAAAAAGACCCAACTATTAAACTTGTATTTGAAACCTGTTTAAAACCATGAAAGAGAAAATGTAGCCACCAGAGGGCTATGATTTTTAAAATTCTACAACAGCAGAGAATGTCTATATAGGAAATAAAGAGGTTTTATTCCTACTTGTCAGTAAATTTTCTAGAGATAGTTTAAACAGTTAAAAATTTAAAGCACAATTAAATATGTTTAAAGATTTTTTTGTCATTTTTAATAAATGTTTATTTCCTTATGAGCAATTTCTACTTGGGGAAGCTTACAGATTTCCAAGAACTCTTTAATACCATCAAGTCAGTCTAGTTCAAGAACATCCCTATGGGGAGTTATTAATCTAGAAAAACCAGTATTAGCATTATTTATTTTGTGAAGTACTATTTTTATCTATTTTGCTAACTATTTCCCAATGATACTTTCATCTTGCTGGGGCAGCTCTGGAGCATTTTGAGGTCCTAGAGGAGCTCCAGTTTGACACTTCTGACACAGCTTACCCAAAACCCAAAAGTTAGAACTAAAATTCTCCTTACTCCAAAACTACATCTTACTGAGCAAAGAACTGGAGTGGGGGGGGGGGGGGGGGGGGGAAATTTTAAGGTAGAGCAGATTAGGAAGGGAGATAAATAAAGAAAACACCTAAGAAATGCAAGATTATGAAGGGAGGGGAGTGGGAAGAAAGGAAGAAAGAGGAAGACAGTGTAACATAAAGGAGAATAGGCTTGATACTATGGGAGTCATTAGTGAAAAATCATGAAAATAAAGCCATCAGAATTAGCAAGTATTCTAACAGGGTATTTCTAGAACCCTGAAATAATTCTGATATAATTCTTTTTTTTTTTTTTGATGGAATAATTTAAAAATTTGCTGGATCCTTTATGGAGATTAAAAAAAAAATTCTATAGGTCTCCAAATCCAAATTAAGCTTTCTTGGGTATTTAGGATTATAAGTGACTTGGTGATGTGCTACATAAAGCAATGAACTTGGGAATCAGAAAGACTCAAGTCTGAATCCTTCAGACTCTTGACAGATATATCACTCTGGGAAAGTTACTTAACCTCTCTCCCTTAGCCTTCCTCATCCAAAATGGGAATAATAGCACCAATATGCTAATATGAGGATCAAATGAAATAACATCTGACATGTACTTTGGAAACCTCAAAAATTGTGTGTGTGTGTGTGTGTGTGTGTGTGTGTGTACACGTACATGTGTGCCGAGATAAATATGTATTAAGCTATTGTGATTATTAAGGACATGGGCTATCTTTGATCTCTTTAGATAAATTTAAGGAAAAAAAGCAAGTCTTTCAAGAGAGCTGCAGGCAAATCAAAATCCAAAGGAATAGAATCTTATAGAAGAACCAAGATTGATACTGAAAATGGGAGTAACTGCATAAGATAAAAATCAGTTATAGCTAAAAGTGTCCTCTCTTTCTTCAGCAGATCTCTAAGGAATATTTAATAGCATTTCCCCTTTTAATAATGCAGGTTAACAGAAGTCAGCGAGCCTAAAGTATAACAAATTCAGGTTAAAGATTGGTTCTAAGGTCAGATTGGGCCATAAAAAGCAGGGTTATGTGCAAATTCCTATTTTTCATCTTATGCTAACTTCAGAGTATACATTAGGAATGGCAGGACTATACTACTTAATTGATATTTAAATAAGTTAAATGTGTATGATGTAGATTCCACAATGCTATCATCAAGGCTCAATATAGGAAAACTATTTGGAAGTCCAAATTAGCCAAAAAAGGTAAGGAACTTGTCCAGGGTCACACAGTTAAATAAGTGGCTGAGGCTAGATTTGAAGTCAGGTCTTCCTGACTCCAGGACTAGGCAAGATGACAGTGAATTGTCATCTCATACTCTCCCTATTCCGAATATTCACAGATGATTAAGGGTCTGACAACAGTGATTAATAGAGAAGTAAGTAGGAAAATGCTCCAAGATGCATCATAAATTGTACATGCACTCAAGTCTAGATTACTGAAATCCCATGTACTAACATTACAAAGCCTAAGCCAAAGGGAAAAAATGCTCAAGAATAAAATCCTGCAGACACAAAAGAACCAATTTTGATTAAAAGGTTACATAAAGAAATTAATGTGGATACAAAGAAAACTCATCAATTAATAAATATTTTTAGAATTTGTAAAGGGCAAACTTTTTTCTTATTTATATAAAAGAAAAGAGTATGTGAATCACAGTCCAGGAAAGTTTACTTCAATTCCTTGCAAAATTCTAGAATTAATTACTAAGAGAGATGATAAGTAAATAGCTAGAAAAGGAAAAAACAAGTTCATAAAAAACAAGTAATTACAAACAAAACACTTCTTTTTTAGATCATTCTTCAGCAATGACTTGGATAAAGATACTGACAATACATTCATAAAATTTGATGAGTTAAAGCTAAGAAAGAAAGCTAACAGTCTAAAATCCATAAAGATCTCAGCAGGCTAAATAAAATGTAATAATAAGTGTGAAGTCATCTCTAATAAAAGAGGAATGACTAATAAGTTTATCTGAAAAAAATCTTCAGTGGATTCAGTGAGCTTTAGCAAAGTACAATTTGAATCAAATATATAATATGTAACCCAAAAAACTTAACATTATCTTAATATGTATTAAGACAATTAATACCGAAGGTCCACTACAGTCTGCCCTGTTCAGACTACATCTCATTATGTTACATTCTGGGATATCACATTTAAGGAATGACACTGATAAATTATAATGCATTCAGGAGAGCAACTAGGATGTTGCTAGACATTAATTCCACTAGCATTAATCAAAGAAACTAAGTAAACTGGAGTAAACACTAAGGGAGAGATGATGGCCATCTCATAAGATAGTATGTTTTCCACTGCAAGGTCTTCCTCCAGTCAGATCAAGATTTGTCGGGTATATTATTGAAGGGATTTTTCTTCAGATAGGAGTAGGGCTCAGATCTCTTCCAGCTCTGAATCTGTGACTACTCACACTCCGAGGAGGCCCACGACGCCGGCCATAATAACCACGCCGGTAACGGCGCCGATCTGCAGCATAGCGGCTACCTTCCACAGGAACTCCATCTGGGCCAGTTACATTGGCTGCTTCTGCCCCCTGGAAAGAAAATTTTACTTTTACTTTCAACAAATCATAAGAAAGCAACATTAGAAAGGTTAATAAAGATATGTGGTGATACGAACTAACCACTTATGAACTAAAATAACAAGTTTTAAAACATGTGAGCTCCTTGAATCTGGATATTTACAGCCTGGAATGTGCCCACCAGACCCTGAACATGGAGTCAATTGAAACCAAACTCTCACCTCATCCTCTTGGCCTTCACTATGTTATGTAACTTCTGAGTCCCAGCTGCCTTACAAATGGCACTGGAACTTTGACATTATTGTGAACTGACACACAAACAATATCTAGATAGATTATAGAGCTCAGGGCATCTAATTTAATAACTTCTTCAACAGTGGTTCCCAACCTATGCACCAGAGATCCCTTGCACTGGAGTGAAAAAATGACTCAAATTAATATTCTTTTTAGAGACAGAATAATGTATTGCTTTTCTATTTCTCCCCCTGAATTTAGTATAGCTTTGTCATCATATGATTTCCTAATCAATTGAGTAACACATTATGATCACTGGGTATCAACAAATGTGACTAATTAAGAGTGTCCACATACTTGAAAAGGCTATAAATCTGACATCCCTGACAAGTAGATACCCCATCTTCCTTCTGACCTTTTGTGGGGGGAAAAAAAGGCTACCACCCATTTACCTTCCAAGACAACTCCTCTCCCTTCTCCCCAGCTTTCTCCCTGCACATAACCCTCCAACACGCTAAATTCCTTGCTTCTATTTCCTACCTTATTCCTATCTACCATATTGTGCCCGCCTTTCCTTTTCAAGTTCCCCAATTATATAAGTTTTCTGAGGACAAGGACTGTCTTTTTTTTTTTTTTTTTTTTTTTTTTGAGGGGAGAGTTGTAATTTGGGTTTTCAGCACTTAATGCAGTGCTGAACCTCCAGTAAGCCCCCAAAAAGTTTTATCCAATCTAATGATGGACAACTGGGTGGTTAATGGAGATAAAACACTGGCCTAGAGTCAGGAGCATGAGTCTTCCTAAGCTGATATCTGGTCTCAGATACTTAACTGAGTGACCCTGGGCAAGTCATTTAATCCTATTTGCCTTAGTTTCCTCCTCTTTATAGAGAAAGAAATGGCAAACCATTCCAATATCTATGCCCCCCCCAAAAAAAAACCCAAAGGGTCAAAAAGAATTGAACACAATTGAAAGAAATGACTAAACAACAACAATCTAATGCTTCCCACGTAAGATTACTTTATACATACTTTACATGTATATACTGTCTTTTCAGAAGAATGAATACTCCTGGGGGTAGACGACTTCTTTTGTCCTGGCATCCCTGGCCTGATATGTAAGGGATTCATAAGTGCTTGCTGATTAATCTATATAGAGATTAAATTTGCCTCTCATATCTTCCACTCACAGAAATGCCCCTTAGAACCCTTTAAACAATTGAAAACAGATATGTTATTTTCCTCCAAAGTTTTCTCTTCTCCTAGTTACTCATCCCAAATGTGGACTACCTAAGACAAAGCATATAGCAAAACTATTATTCAACTTGTTCTAGAACCACATTAGACCTCAGTTCATTCAGTTGCAACATGTTTTTGAAAGTATTTTTCCCTACTTAAAGAAATTTTAAAAATAAATATTCATCAATGGGCAAAACTACCAGAGAATACCATAAAGTATGATGATATTCTACTACATCTAAAATATCATTTTAACTCATGGATCAAAATGACTGAAAAATGCAATAACAAAAGTGACACTTGATATTGTACTTTATTGAAAAGGCTTATCATCCAGGAGTTCATAAAATTCTTCTCCCATATTTTGATAATTGTAATTCAATAAAAATAGATTTCCTATGCAATTCTGTGTATTTTATGCATTTAAAAACATTTTTCTGAGAGGGTTTTTTCATAGGCTTTAAAACAACCACCTAAGAAGTCAGAAAAAGATGACAAATTCCTGCTATGGACCCTCTAGAAATCAACACAGAAGTCTGATAGTTCTCCAAAATCCCTAGTAAGTCGTTCATTAATAAAGTAATGTTTGTTTTGTATCTAACTGATTTCACAATCAAAATTTGAATGGTAACACCAGGTTCATCACTTACAACACTTTATTCAATCTTTGCATTGTTGTTGTTGTTTTTTTCCAGGTCAACTCTCAAGTTAGATTGGCTTGGGATGAAAAATATATCTACACCTCCAATATGCACATGGGAAAGCTATTAAGAGGTTGGAGGAAAGGGCAGAGAGAAAAGTATTCAATTACTGGCAAAAGAGTAGAAGTTAGAAGAGGCAGATTCCTATTCAACATAGATGAATGGTTTATGTTCTGCTTCAGTTTCAAATGTGCTCAATTAAAAGCCTCTGATCAGCCAGGATTAAAAAAGAGCTAGTGCTGCTCCCCAAAAGATAAGGGCTGGGCCAAGGGCACAACCAAGTTCCATTAATATGCCTGACTCTAATCTAATCAACCACCTTAGTTTTGGAGATTATTCTACAAAACGATAGTTTATAACATTATCCCACCTAGAATTTCCCTAAAGTCAAAAAGTGAGAAAGAAGATATTACAAAGGGGACAAGACAAGGGTATAAGAATCTATATTAAGCCATAAAGAATTAGAGAAGATTTAAATAAGTTTGTTCTTACCTTCTCTCCTTCAACCACATCAAACTCTACGATTTCTCCATCACCCACACTACGCAGATATTTCCGTGGATTATTTTTCTTGATGGCTGTCTGTTGAAAGAGGCAGAGAACACATCAATAGAATGTAATTAATCCTCCCCTATTTTTGCTATGATCCTAAAACATTTTTCTGAAAAGGTACATCAATAGCTACCAAAATTATCATACCCAACTAGGGTGACTCACCAATAAAGAGAAGAGAGAACTGCTTTACTTCAAAGGATAATGTGTAAGTAATAAGTTTTGTAAATGAATGCCACATTCAAAAACTCAAGTTAGGCACAGTAACCAGGACTGAAATTTCTCTTTCCTGTTATTAAAAATACCATGATACAGAAACATGCTTAAATTCTTCAAGTTCCCTCTTAAGATAAGCAATTTCATACTATGTAGCCTTTTAAATTGTACCAGATGATTTCTTCAACAATAGGGACTTAGGGAGGATATCTACAATATTAAATGGGGAGTTTCTTCCTATCTATAGTTAGGCAAAATCAGTTTCCAACTCAAAATGAGCTCAAAGAATTAAAAATCAGAGGGACAAGAAATTTAAAGTCTCTTTGAGCAAATATTTTAGTCCTAGAATAACCCACCACCTCTTTGGATTCATTTATAAGCTATATAGGACCCAAAGTAATCCCAATAGACTTTGGACAGAAAATCCCATCTGCATCCAGAAAAAGAACTAAGGAGAGTGAATGTAAATCAACATATATCATCTCCACTTTTTTTTTTTTTAATTTCTTCCACAAATTTTCCCCTTTTGCTCTGATTTTTCTCTCCCAACATGATTCATAAAGAAATGTACATTAAAAATAAATTTAAAAAATAAAAAGTATGGGAAAATTGAGAATACAGAAATGTCTTTTTGATATCCTAATTTTCTTGTCTCCTGACTTCATATCACATAGGTTTCCATTCCTAAATGTTCCCTTAAATGATCAGATTAATGAAAATATTATAGCCACAAGTCAAAATGGCTCAAAGTTATTCTCGCTCTTTTCTCATGCTCTCACCCTTGACAAGGGAAAAGAAAGAAGGGAAAACAATTTCCTTTAATGTTCTAACTCTCCCTTGAAAAGCTACCATATGGCAAAATAACAGTTTGGTCATGTATACTTATTTTGTATTTAATTTATACTTTAATATATTTAACATGTATTGGTCATCCTGACATCTAGGGAAGGGGTGGGGGAAGGAGGGGAAAAATTGGAACAAAAGGTTTGGCAATTTTCAATGCTATAAAATTACCCATGCATATAACTTGTAAATAAAAAGCTATTAAAAAAAAAAAAGAAAGAAAGAAAGAAAAGCTACTGTATAACTGGTATGGTAATAGAGAACCAGTTTCTATACAACTAGGCCAATCTTATTTTAAAGCGATTAAGTATGTGTAATCCAGACCCTCCCCTATTCTCTGTGAGTAGAAGGGAGGAGGGAGAGTTAGCCAACAGAGCAGAGACAAAGGGGGCAGGAGGACTAGAGAAGGGAGGCAATTAAAGACAGGATGTGTGCTTATACATGTGCAGCTACTATTCTAATAACAACCCCTCCCTGCCTCCTAGTTCCTTTTTCCTGTTAAACTGGGCAGGCCTCAGCACATCTGGATGAATCATAACCTTGGAGAGGGTATAATCAGATCATTTTTATAGGATAATCAAGACTGCACACCAGACAGAGAACTCAGAGATACCCTACTGAAGGGGAGGCAATGCCAGAGTACTTTATTTACTTAGGACACTGCCCTCTTACAGGGAGGTCTTGGGAGGCAAGTGGAAGCCACACTAAACTGATCTAGTTAAAGATTTCTGAGTGCAAGAGAAATAGCTCCAAAAAGAAACATTATAGCCAGACCAATGAAATAATGTATGTAAAATGCTTTGATCACTTACAAATAATTGTCAGTTTAGAGACATAGAGCTAGAATGGACTTGAAGTTGCTTCATTTTAATTCTAGTTCTAGGAAAACTGAATTGACTTGACCAAGGTCAAGTAGCATAGTCTAAGTCAAACTGAGCCTCTGAGTCTAGGTCCCCACACACCAGTAACTAAGTGCTTTTTTCACCGTGCCATACTGCCTTTAGGGTTTCCTACAAACAAAAGGCACAACAGTCACAGGGACAGGAAGAAGGAAAGAAAGTAAGAGGGGAAAGTATTTAAAGTGAATGGCAAGAAATTCAGTTTGTCTGAACTGCAGAGGGAAGATAAGATTAGAAAGTAAACACAGGGTATAATGGGCCTCACAATAGCACTCTAAGTAATCTAAACTTTACTTAGTATTTATTCAATAACTATTTAAAAATTTTTAGTAGCAATAATATGACCTAGTTTGTGCTGAAGAAAGATCATATCTTTATTATATTAATTTGTCTTGGGAGACAGAGGTCAAAGGCTACTATGGCAGTACAGAAAGGGGAAATGAGGGATTCTAGTAGGATAACAGCAAAGGGAGAAAGGGATGAATGGAAGAGCTCAGGATTATAATACTGAATTAACCAAAAAAATATAAGGATAAGGGAAACCCAGTCCAAGATACCATCAAAGTTCTCTACAGAGGAAATCTGGATCATAATCCAGACAAAAAGTTGTATCAAAATGATGAGCAGTTTTGGGGTTTCAAATTAAATTCACTTTATTTTGACACATTTAGCTGAAGGGGATCAATTCCAGCAACAATATCCCATGGCCAGTTTAATACCAGGAATGGAAGAAAGGTTCTCAGTTTCTACCTTTAAAAAATAGGGAAGTGGTAGATGAGAAGGCATGAGGTTCCTTCTAAATCTTAAAATCTATAATTCTATGAAGGCTGAAGGGAGGTCAGAGATCTAAATATAAATTTGGGAACTAAAGTCATAGGAATAAATGAGATTGCTCAAGGAAAGCAAAAATATAATCTCAAGGACCACCCACCTTAAAGACAAGCAGACAAAAAAAAAAAAAAAAAAAAGAGGTTGAAAGAGGCAGGAAGAGAACAACCAGGAAAGCATAGTATCCTAAAAGCCAAAAAAAAAAAAGGGCAAAAGTTCATGAGGGAACAGGTAATGATAATTGCTATATAGGGGTCTATGAGAAAATAAAATGGTGCATGGATAGTGGTCGAGATAAATCTTAAAAAGAGGGGGTTGGGAAGATGAGAATGGGACTTGGAAGGGGAGGAATTAGAACAAACTGAAAACACAAAGGAAGGAGACAAGGAAAATTATTAAGGCAGGGAAAGGAATTAACTGTCCTATCTAGGCAAGAGGAAAAAGGATTATATGACAGTTTTACAGTAGAGTTGAAGGAGCTAGCATCTAACAGTCTAACAAACCACAACTAGATAATTGTGTATCTAAGACAAGAATATAAAATTATCTCCCCCCCTTTGTAATGGGGAAGGAGCAGCACATGCTTGAGATAACAGATTTATTTGTGATTCTTCTATACCTCTGATCTTAGCTAAATCTAACAAATATCTCATTAGCTCCACTTTTGTTACAGCCCTAAATTATCAAGCAATGGTAAAGGCCTAGCTCAGGTTATTCAATGTATAAACTTTCCAGGAATGAGAAAAACAGACAGGATTTAGCACTTATTTATCTGAGCAACCCAAGGCCAGGTAACAGGAGGTTCCAAGTAGAATAGACCAAATGTTCCTCCTCACCAAGACTGAAAATGACCAGTTCAACAGTGACGAGGGGATTAAGATTCTAGAGCAAATCAAAACTGATTTTTTTTTTTTGCTTTGACCCCAGAATTTCCATCAACTAGACCTCTTCCTACTTATTATCACAGACTAAGAAAGTTTGTGGATACTTTCATTTGATACATACATCAACTCACATAAACTCTTTAAAAAACACAACCCTTTTCCACAAAGTATTCTGCAACCCTGAATACAACCAAGTGCTGGATAGCCCACTGAGTATGGAGGGTTATGATGCATGAGATGAACCTCACTTGCAGCAAAGGGATCTGTGTTTCGTGCCTACTCCTCTAGTCTTAACCATCAGAGGATTTAGATTTACTTTCAAATGAAGCCCACAGACCTGCTCCTGAATCATGCTCCAAGAACTGAGGCAGCAGGAATTCATTGGTCTCTCAACCACAGGCTGAAAGAATGAACGCTCCCTTCGGCAAAGGCCTAGGGAGGAAATAGGAGGCCACAAGGAAAGGCCATTCACACCTGAATAGATTAAGCAGCAGAAGCAGCATTCTGAAGCAGAGGAGTTAATGATTTCATTAGCTCCCCCATTGCCTTACAGGATAAGATACAAATCCTAAGCCTGACATTCAGGCTAAGTAGGCTGCCACCTACTTTTTGCAGCCTTATTCCATGCAACTACCTCCTTGAAAAATATATTCTAGACAAATCAAACTATTGGACGCTGCCCAAATCCCACACTTCATCTCCTTCCTACCCCTCTCCACGTGCCCAAGCCACTCTCTATCTCTATCTCAATCTTCTGAATTATTATTCCAGAATTCTCCCCTCAATTTCCAGAATCCCCATTGCTCTCCCTCAATTTGCTTTTTCTATACATATCTACATTCCTTCTAGTAGACTGTAAGCTCCTTAATGGCAGGATTTGTGTGCAGGTGTTCACCCAGCACAGACATTCTTGGCTTTTTCTGCATCGTGGGCCCTTTTTGGCAATCTGGTGAAATCTAATGTGAAATTGTCAGTTAGATACTTATAAAAATAAAGGTGAATTTTTACCCAATTTTATTAAGTTGCCTAGAATCTATCCATTATTTCAGAAGTTAAAAACCTGTGCCTTGATAAACTAAAGCTCTTTCATTTGGGGAAGGAATTGTTTCTGGTTTTGTTTTTATGTTTCCAGTGCCAAGCAGGGTACCCAGTATGCACAGGGAAGGCACTTTAGTGTTTGTTGGATTGAAGCAAGATGTTTGCTAACAGTAATATGGAGCAAAAAACAAAAAAAATTATTTTAAAGACAATAGCTTTTAAGGGTATGAATGTATCAGAATTACAGATGATGAGAATAAGTCATTTTTTAAAGCAAAATAGAGAAAGGCAGCTGGATGGATAGAGCACCAGTCCTGCAGTCAGGAGGATTGGAGTTTAAATCAGGCTTCAGACACCTAACTCTTACTAGCTGTCTGATCCTGGGCAATCATTTAACACCAATTGCCTTGAAGAAGGAAAAACAAAACAAAACCAAAAAAAAAAAAAAAAAAAAAAAACTGCATTCATTTATCTACTCCATCCATTCTTCCACAATTTATAATAAAATCTGATAATGTTGAATACCCCAGATAAATTCTGAAATCTATGTTATTTAAATTAAAGTCTTATAATATTCTGAATTGGGAAATCTACAACTCTAGCATCTATCCCTCTTACCTGATGTACAAACACATCTTCTTTAGTGTCATTTCTGTGAGAAGAAAAAAAAGGAAAAAAAAAATCTCAGTTAAAAAGCAAATATTAAGTATGGATTAAATATAATATAATATAATATAATATAATATAATATAATATAATATAATATAATATAATATAATATAATATATATATTTTAGATTATCTTCATGAAGAACAAGGATTCTACCTCAGACTAGGAAAATCACCCAGCAACTCTTTCTAAGATAAAAGAATATACAAAGGTCTTTTCAAACCCCCCTAAGAGTGATTCCCAGCCCCACAAATCTAAAGACTTAATATTCCTCATACTAATATTTAAACACCAAAAGACTGCCCCCAAATGTCAATCCTGACACCCTTTTTGCTTCATCACACAATCAATGGAATAAGATCCAACTTTAAAACACTTAACAGACCTAAGTACCTCTTCTCCCTTCACTTTCTACCCCACATGGTATGTAACCAGAGCCCCAGTTTGTTCTCTCAGCAAAGGCAGAAAGAGACTGTCAAAAGGACAGGGCACAGCTGTGCGCTAGGCTCTCCTTACACTGATATTCAAAACAGTCCCCCCAAATGGAGGGGGGGGGGGTAGGAAACTCAGGGAAGATGTCAAAAATAATATTATATTCTCAGTGCTACTCCAAGGAGCCCCAAATCCCATTCCAATTCCTATGAGGGCAAAAAAGACTACCTAACTTGGCAAGATACTTATATTGAACCTGCCTATCTGGGTTTTAATTCTAATTCTACCCCTACAAGTTTTATATTAAATCATGTAAGTTCTCTGAGCCTTCTCATATATATAGTAACCTCTATAGTTCTTTCCAGAACAAAATTTCTTCCCATTTTATTTTTTTAAACGGTTTTCTTTATAGAGACTATGTTAAAGATCAAATTAATTCTTCACTCTTTTAAGAAACAATAATTAAAAACCTTACTGACCAGTGATCTTTTCTTTATAGCACTAAAAAATCTTAACAGTCATTAATAAGTTTTAAATAAAAAATATCTGATAGAACTACTTGGAGCACATAGAAGTTACTGTTAAATAAAATTACATACCGATTGATAAAACCATATCCGTTTCTGACGTTGAACCATTTGACAGTGCCAAGGACTTTGGTGGCTAAAGTAAGATTAAGGAGATAATTTAGTTAATAGCCTACAAAAAGATGAGGATTCCCATTAACAGAAGTCTAAGTATTATTCAAAAAACACAGGATGAAACACTTTAAATTTTAAATACAAAGTTAAATTTTTTTATACTTAAATATTTATGTAAATATAAAAAATAGATGAAGAAAATGAACAAGGAAAATGAGAATAAGTAAACCTTGCTCTTGGTATAAAATAGAAGTATTCACTCAACAGAAATCAATTTCTATATTATTCAAGATGACCTAGAATAGTCTAGATTATTGTAGTGACTAAAAAAGAATATGGAAAAGTTGTATTTAATAATTATGTTCAGGATCTGAAGATTTTAAAGTACAAAAGTATACTCAGATAAAAAAGATGAACTAACAAGATCTATCGATTCTCACTTTGAGATCTAATTAATGCTTTATTGCACTCCCATCTTCATGGCAGAAAAACCTAGGCACAACATTGAAGAGGGGATTGTCCAAACAAGGGACTAATAAACATGAACCACTGAACTAAGAACAGAACTGAGACTGCTCTGGTATCATCCTGGTACCCGAACCACAAAACATAACAGACCTTTTCTAAATGAATCACTCATATTCCCTTCTATAACTAACTGAAGTAAAAATCAGATTTTTCTTCTAAATTTTCTGAACTCCCTCATAATTGCTGCCCATCTCCTCCTTCTCCTCCATGTCCACTCCCACTTTCCCTGTTACAGGGCTGTTTACTAAGCTTTGAGCAGCTTTTTACTACAGTGAGAACCTGTCTCCCAGTCACTTTATTCTACTTTTGATTTATTCACTCATCTTAGGTACAAAGCCTTTATAACATTTTTTTCAACCAACTCTACATTCCACCAAAAATCTACCTCTCAAGGAAATTTTTATTTTAATTAAAACTTCAAGAAACTAGTACAAAAATTCAGAGAATGCACCAGAATGAAATATTTCTCAGAATAGACACAAGTTTACTTAAGCAATATCAATACCAGAAATGAGGCTTATAACCTATCTTCTGGATATCTGAATCACCTAGATAGAATTATCCTTTTAATGAACAAGGAAGTTTGAGGTATCCTAACAGAGCAATTTTTTATAGTCAACATGTGTATAACTAACTTACATACTTCCTAAAAAGTTAACAGTTGATAAGCATTAGTTTGTAAATTAAAGACTCTGGTACTAAGTCACTACTTTTAAAATTTGCATCAGGTTGTAATTTTACTCTGACTTTCAACCAGGTTGATTATAATGCATTCACAGTTGCATTTGTATTCTTAACTAAAAAAAAAAAAAAAAAAAAAAATCAATAACACTAATAAATGCAGTTTTACATTTGCTTCCAATTTCAATTAAAGCAGTTAAAGGATTTAAGTGAAAACCAAAGGAATAATTTTGCCTCCTTTCTCAAAAATCTTCATGCCTCTGACCTAACTTAAGAGGAAGTTCAGTTAGGATTTCTTTTTTTCCAGTTTTTCTAAGGGCCAAAATTCAGACATAACAAATTCATCCTATAGTCCTCAATACAAACAAGTGATTTCAAGACTAAGAAGTCTGGAAATTTCATTTAAGTGAGGTGTCAAAAGAATCAGAAAAAGTAAATTTTTTTTTTTTTGGTATATGTTAAGTCAGAGCCTTAACAAAATGATTTTTATTTTGGCTCTATGTCTGCCCTAAACCTACTAATGTGGAAATGTATCAAGGTTAGAAAATCACACCAGTCTTAGTGTGCACCATGAAATTGACAAAGATCTGTGTTACCTTTTTATAATGAACACAAACTGTATAAAAATCCCACTTAATCTGAAGCTTATTCTGAATGACACCAATCCAATGATTTGGATTAAACTTTTCTATTAACCATGCTTATAATAAAAGATTTAGAGTTGTGGGGTTTTAGCCAATAACCCCTTCATCTGTCTGACTGGGGAAATGAAAACAAGCTATTAGAAGTAATTAAGAGTTTGAAGACATAAGGAAAGGTGGCACTAATCTGAATTTTTCCATCTAAATTGTTTTCAAACCAATTCCCTCAAATAAAATTAAGCAGTCCTTAATTTAATTAGCAATCATTTTAGCATCCAGATTTTCAACATGAAGGCTGAGGACAACCAAGATGAACTCCTTTTTAACATTTTCTAGTGTCAAATACACTGCTTTCTCCTTTGAAAATGTGGTTATTACCAAAGACAGAATTAGAAACAAAGGAATATATGAACATTTTATTTTTAAATGCATTTCTCTTATTTTGTTGTTGCGGTTGTGGATTTAAACTCTCTACCAAGTTGAGACATAAAAGCATGGAAGTGGATTACATCATAGTACTATTACTATACTGTTTTGCAGAGTAGATCCAACATAGGTATAGTGAGGGGAAAGGTCCATACTGCTCGAGAAAAAGATTTCAACTGTTTTTTTCCCCATCTTAAACCCAACCCAGCTGTCCCAGCCCAATACACATATAAACCTGGGTGTGGGTGTGAATGTGCAGGATTTCCATGTTGATAATTTCACTTTTTTTCCCCCCACTCAAGTTTGTTTACCAAAGCTAAGAGGCAGAAAACAAGATATCTATGAGGAATTAAGATGGAGATACTAGCAAAATGCTAAGAAATTCCTCTGAAATTTACTGCCCCGGGGTATTTTCTGAATGAGGCATAGTTCAAGTACATCAAAAATCAACTTTTTTTTATTATTACATTCAGGGATTTTTTTTTTTTTGCATATGCAAAAGGATGTACATTTAACTTTTTAATCAAATCCATTTTTTAAACCCAACGGCTGTTCATAGGATGCTGTGACTATCCGGGATAGGAGTTAGGTGGTAGTTTCACCATCAATCCTTCCCTCGAGTATATTTCGACCGTTCCACCCCACCCTCACTACCCCGGTTAATGGCTCTAGAAGCCAGGTCAGAAAATTAAGTATCAGGGGAGTGGCAACTGTTTTCCTCCGTAGGCATCTCACACCCACCTACTAACTTTTGAGTTTAAGAGAGTGAATGACAACACACACACACAACACACACACACACACACACACACACACACACCCTTTAAGGAGTCATCCCCTTCGCCACCCACACGCCAGCATACACACCTGATTACAGCCCGGCTCTCGCCTTCCCTAAACATCGTCAACAGGGTGTAACGAGAGGAGGAGGGGAAGAGCCCCATGTGGCTAAACCTTTCAAGGTCCAAACCGACAAATCTCACCCACTTTCCTGCCAGCTTTTCCGGGAGAAAACTCATTACAATCCCCACGAATAAGACTTTATGTGACAGCAGCGGTGGGTCCCAAAGTGGAGGGTTAGAGGGCGGGGAAGAGCGCAGAAAGCCCGACCCAAGAGGGTTAAGGAGTGTGGGATTCTCCGTGTGGGGGAAGGGTGAGCACCGACGAGAGAAAGGCTTGTGTCAGCGAGTTTGGGAAGATTCTCGGACAGGAAAGCAACACCCCTTTGTGGGGAAGATGCGTGGTTCTGACGAAAAGAAATGGCGTCCACCCCACGAGGAAAAGGGCATGCGGGACCGGGCACATGCACCTTGCAAGGGAAAAGCAGCCCCCTTTGCCTGCCTTCTCTTTCATAGCATTCCCCCGTTTCCCTCCAGGACAGACAAGTCCCCGCGGGAAAGTGAACTTGAGTTTCCTCCCCAGCCCTGACTTTCCCTGGCCCGTCTCCCTGCTCCCGGGAGGGCCAGAAGTAGGGGCCGGACTAGGAGCTCAGGAAACAGCAGCACGCGGACGGTTCGGGGGGGCTCACCTCAAGCAGGGGGGTGGGGGGGGTTGTCAGGTTCAAGGGGATGGGGCGGACGCTTGTCAACCACGCACACACTCGCTCACACGTGCGCACGCTCACGCGCGCGGGCCCGGCGCGCCAGCACGTGCTGGCCGCTCCAGCCTCCTCCGGGCCCCCGCGTGTGGCCGCGCCCCTCGGGGGCAGCCGCGACCCCCGGGCCCGCGGGCGCGGCAGGGAGGCGCTCTCACCGAGGACTTTCTTTTCCGGGTCTTCCGTGGCTGCGGAGGCGGCGGCCGGGGCCGGGCCCGGGGCGGCCGCTGCGTCGCCGCCGGGGTTGCTCCCCTGGACGGCGGCGCCCAGGCCGGCAGGCGGGGGGGCGCCGCCGCCCGCGGGGCTCTTGGGCGCCGAGTCCGGGGCGGCCGCCGGGGCCGCGGGGGCCTGGGGCTGGGGGGTGGTCTCTGCCGCCTCGCTCATGCCGCCGTCCGTCTCTCCCTCGGCCGCCCGCGGCGGTTGGTGGTGCTGGCGGTCGGGGCCGGCGCGGCCGCTGCTGTTGCTGGAGAGCCGGCAGAGGCGGCCCGGGCTCGGGGAGGGGGCCGGTGACGCGTCGGGGTGGGCGCTGAGATGTTTCCCGCGGCGGCTCGGGCTGTCGGGGCGGCGCGCGCACTCGATCTTACTGCCCGGAAAATGGCCCACTCAAGTTTTTCTAGGTGCCCGGGAGGGGGGGGAGGGAAGAGGCGGGGCGGCCGGGCCGGCCGGGCGGGGCGGGGTGGGGTGGGGGCCGGCAGGAGGGAAGAACTACTCGGGCTCTTTAGCCGCCAGTTCTGGTGAGTCCTAATTAGCATTTAAAGGGGCCGCCCAGGGCCCTTAGAGAAGAATCATTTCCCTACGGACCGGACTCCCGCTTCTCGTTCTAAAGTCTTGGTCAAGGTTGCCTCTCGCCCCAGCCCCGGGGACTTCACACCTTCCCGGCGGGACTGAGAAGTTTAAAGAGCTAGAGATCCGAAGACCCCGGGGCTGGACTGCAGCTGGAGCGGGGTGGACTTGAAGTCCTTAAAGTTACAGCTTAAATCCTAGAGCTGAAGGGGAAACCCAAAGTCCCTAAATCTGGAGGGTTGGACCCAAGCCCCCAGAACTGCAGGAAAGAGACAGGAAGTCTCTAAGCTGCAGAGGGAACCTCAGAACTCATCTAGTCTAAACTACAAGATTTGGAGATGAACAGAGGCAGAGTGATTTGTCCAACGTGCTCAATAGCAGAAGTAGAGAGCAATAGAAGAACAGAGAAGTAGAAGAAGTAGGAAAGGGTAGATTTGTCACTGCTGCCGGTCCTCTTGCCTCCACTCCCTCTTAACTGGAAGTGAGGAGACAAACGACCGGTTGTCCTTGCATTTAGGACCCCAGAGCCCCGGCCAGACCAGACTTGCCTCGGTTAAAATATTTTCTGACAGATCTTCACTCGGTCCAGTTACTTGGGATCTTATAGGTGTGTTAGAAATTTAGAAGTCAGTGAGTTTCAAGGAAACAGCGTTGATTGGAATCAGAAGACTTCTGTTCAGATCCACCTTCTGACATTTGCTACTTTGCACAAGCTACTTAACTCATCTGTAAGATAAGGGAGGCGAACTAGAGATCTTTTGAGGTTCTTTCCAGCTTGAAATCTAGACTCCTCAATGGAGTACCTATGTATTCTCTGTCTATATCATAAGGACAAGTTAATGTTTTAAATCCATCAGGATATAATTAGACTCTTCCCTCCCAAAATACACACACACACACATACATCCTGATGCCTTTGCTGCATTGTAGACCACTGTATTCTCCTTGCTACATCTAATTCCTTGGGATTTGTATTTAGAACTTTCAATTCTACTCTTCATCTCTTAAAAGCATTTGATAAATATTAGAGATAAAATGCAATGAATAGAAGCCTTACAAGATTATCATGTATGGGATGACAATATTTCAGTGAGCCTGATTCACTTAGGATCACTAGTTCTGAGTTCACAAAGTGAGACAAGCTCTTCTCTAACTCTAGCACATTATAATCTCCATTCTGGATCATTTGGGAAAGTCTCTTAAATCTTTGGGGTGTTAATGACTGTCTATGGTTTCCCCAAAACAGATTATAAGGATACAAAGTAATCCACATATAAGACATTTATTTCCTTCACACTAAAAATATATTTAAAATACAGAAGATACAAACAGGTGCATTAACAAAGCCTGAAACAATAAGTCATAACTCATTAAACACCATCCTGGTAGGTTGATACGTAAAAAAATTGAAACATGAAACACTTGATGGTCTAGCTTGCTGAGCAGGCATTTCACTTTCACCTCAGATCTACACTGTCTGAGCAGTTCTAGGTTTATAGCTTCTGGTGGGCCATAGCAAGGCATGGGCTCGCCTTCTGGTCCATATCATGCTCTCCAAGGAGCAGAGTTGGAACCAATGAAGGAAGTAGCTGGGCAATTACCACTCAGCTCCTACTGACTTCGGAACCTGCAAGGTTGCTGCCAAGGGGGAGAAAAAGCCCTATGTCTGAATCACTTTTCAATCACCTATGCTCAGAGCAATAACAATTGAGAAGAGTCATCTAAATACCAGAGGTCTAGGCTCAAGTTCATCTACTAAAGAAAACTTTGCCTCACTGCTATGTGTGAGCAGCCACAATCCTTCCTTTCCTCCCACCACTTTGCTGGAAGTCTGAGAGTTGCACAAAGTTACTTGACAGATGACAGAGAGCTTTTTCCTTTTGAAGTCTATTTAGTGAACTATCTTTGCTGGGCATGTGGCCTATTCTCCCAGTTCTGGATTTCTTGTTTTCTTTCTTTTTTTGGAAGGGTGGTAAGATAGCAACTTACCTTTAGTAAGAAAACTTTAGTTTTATATGTCCATTAGCAAGGGATTGCTGCTTCTGTCCCATTCCTCATAGAGCAAAGCTTATGCTCCAGTGGGATCATCTCTGTCTTAATGGTATATAATTAAATGGTAAATTACAATATAAGTGTTACAAAAGAAGAAACAGAACTGTGAGGATCTGAAGTCAGAGGAGCTTACATTTGGAAAGATCTTGAAGAATGAGTAAAATTCGTTTAGGACTGAAAAAGTATTGTTAGAATACCTAAATAATATCCCCAGCTCTGTCACCTGTTAAACTTGTAGCCAGTAGTAAATCACTCTTATCTTCTTGAACCTCAGTTTACTCATCTGTAAAATGGGGATAATAATTATACTAGCAGTGTGTGTGGCAGACCCATGAAGGACAGTGCTTTTTATAGAGTTACATAAAAGGGGGTTGTAGGTTGTTGAGCAGTATGAAAAAAGGGGAGGGAGTGTAACATGATCTAAGGCAGAGAGGGAGGAGTGAGCATGACTTGTTTGTGGGACAGTGACAAGACTTGCTTGGGGGAGGGGAAGGAGAAATAACTTGTTGAACAGTAGTGAGAAATAAAGTTGGATTGATAGAGTAAAGCACCTCAAAAGGCCAGGGAAAAGAATTTATGCTCCATGAAATGCAATGCCACACAGTCTTATTAAGGACTTCCAGGGGAGAGAGAGAATTGTACTGTCTTGGGGGAACATAGAGTTCAGGCAAAAACTTGTCCCTGCCTTCAGAAAGATTACATTCTGGGAGGGGGGTAAGATACCCATATAGATAACTATATCCAATTATGTAATAATAATTGAGAGTTACAAAACAAAGTGCATTAGAAAGTGTGAATGAAGATACTCTATAAGCTAGTCAACCTCATTAAATCCAGACAGATACAGGTTCAAGAAACCTATATGGAATTAATTTGGGGGAATTAGAAATTTTGAAGCCTTATCTCTTTTTTTTTTTTTGATTCATTTACTCAGAACATAACTAATATATGCCTTCTTCCCTTATTCAAATAGTTTTGCCTCTAATGCTATTTTGGTGATAGAAGAAACTGATTCCAATAAGCAACAGAATTTACAAACTATAAAAGATAAGAACAGGGAGAGACAGCAGAAAGTATCAATCTATCTTCAGCTGTATTTTGCACTTTACTAGGAGAAAATAAACTAAAATATTCTGATTAAAGATATTCCACCAAATTTCAAAAGACCTGGATCCTTTGGAAAAATAAATCTCCCCCAATCAATAAGCTTTTATTAAGGCTTACTATGAGCCAGGCAATGGCTAAACTAGAGATAAAAGACAGGAGTGAAAAATTGAAACATTTCCCGTCCTTTTAGGATTTTACATTTTAGTTTGAAGAGAAAGGGGCATCAATGGCACATATAAGTACATACTTATACATAAAAAATGAATAGAAAGTGGTTTGGAGTGTGAGTGTAGTAGTACCAAATAGACTAATATCTTGCCTTCATAAATCCATTGTCTTCGCATATCCTAAAACTAACCTATCTTTTATCCTACTTTTTCCTTACTTCTGCCTATTCTAGGATAACAAAAATAAATAAATAAATCCACAGAAAACAAATCAGAAACACATGGAAAATGGAAAATGACCTTTTTTCTAGATGGAATACTTTTGGTCATGCCTATGATACATCTAAATTTGTTAGAACATAATCTCCTAATGTTCATAATCATGTTTTAGTTTACAACTATGTGGCACAATGGAGAGAGCTCTGGATTGAGAATTAGGATGATTTATCTTTCTGAGTTCAAATCTGGCCTTAGATAATTCCTAGCTGTGTTAAGTCATTTAACCTTATTTGACTCAATTCCTCATCTATAAAATGAGCTGGCTAAGGAAATGGCAAGCCACTCCAGTGTCTTTGACAAGGAATTCCTCAAAAGGGTGACTAAAAATCAGACATGACTAAAATCCCTGAACCCAACAATAGAATTTATATGGTGCTTTAAATTTTGCACACAGCTTTGCAAATATCATCAGCCTTGGGTGAATACTACAATAATATTATAATCTTCCTGTTGGAACTTAATGAATACTATCCAAAAAAGTGACTATTATTATTTACCATTGACAAGCATTTATTCTGCATAAGACATGTTTAATCAGGGCAATGGGAGACCAGATTTATTTAAATGCCAGAGCCTTTTCTTTGGAAAAGGTCTCCTATTCAGAAACCTGGACTAAGTGAGAAGGGAAAGGGGTAAATGGATTCCAATTCAAGGCCCTTGAACAAGCCTTTCAGAAATAAACAGGTGAGGTTCCCACCCTCTGAGAGATTCTAACACAATTATGGAGCCAGTTCACCCCAGGCTTTCCCAGAATTTGTGCTGGAAGGGCTCCCATAAGGACTCTTCTTCATCCAAAAAAAGCACTGAGCAGCTGGGTCTACATGCTAGTGTTAAATAACTACTATGCAGAATGAACAAAAACACTCTAGACCACTGAAATCACAGATCCTGTCCCTATCCCTAACCTTAATAAAACTTAGACACAAAATCAATGTCTTTTTCCTCAAACAAGCATTTATTAAGTACCTACTATAAGGCAGACACTGTACTATGCACTGGGTTTGCTGAAATAGTCCTTACATTCCACTGGAGGGAGGGGGAAGGTTTGAGACAGAATAAAACAGTCACAAATAAGATTTTTTTTTAAGTTTTAAAAGCTAAAGGTCAGGAGTTTGTATTTGTTCTTAATGAAAATAGGGAGCCACAGAAACTTCTTGAAACTTTTGTCTTGAACAAAAGAGAGACCTGTGTCCTGTGCCTTAGGAATATAAATTTGGCAACAATGTGGAGGATAGTTTATAGAGGAGAAAGTGGATAGAGAAAGCCAAATTGGAAGCTATAATAGTCCAGGCAAGAAGTAATGAAAATCTAGATTAGGGTGAATGTCAGTAGTCTTTGATAGTATTTTTCAAATGGGAGTTGAGATCTGTCGGGATTATAGAAAGAGTTACAAAGGCAGTAGTTTCAGAAAATCATAGTTAACACAGTACTTGGCAAGTACTTTATAAATACTTGTTATATTTTATTGTTTAGTCATATCTGACTCTTCATGATTCCACTTGGGAGTTGTTTGCCATTTCCTTTTTCAGCTCATTTTACAGACAAGGAAACTGAGGCAAATAAGGTTAAATGACTTGACCAGATTCACACAATTAGTGTCAGGATAGATTTGAACTCAGGAACAGAAATCTTCCTGACTTCAGACTTAGAACTTTTGTCCATCCTTGATCAATTGAAACTAAGTTAGATCTTCTCTTTGTCGAAGAAATCCACTTCCATCAGAATACATCCTCATATAGAATTGTCACTGAGGTATATAATGATCTCCTGGTTCTGCTCATTTCACTCAGCATCAGTTCATGTAAGTCTCGCCAATCCTCTCTGTATTCATCCAGCTGGTCATTTCTTACAGAATAATAATATTCCATAATATTCATATACCACAATTTATTCAGCCATTCTCCAGTTGATGGGCATCCACTCAGTTTCCAGTTTCTGGCCACTACAAAAAGGGCTGCCACAAACATTTTGGCACATACAGGTCCCTTTCCCTTCTTTAGGATCTCTTTGGGGTATAAGCCCAGTAGAAACACTGCTGGATCAAAGGGTATGCACAGTTTGATAACTTTTTGAGCATAGTTCCACATTGCTCTCCAGAATGGCTGGATGTGTTCACAACTCCACCAACAATGTATCAGTGTCCCTGTTTTCCCACACCCCTATCAACATTCCGCATTATCTTTCCCTGTCATTCTAGCCAATCTGACAGGTGTGTAGTGATATCTCAGAGTTGTCTTAATTTGCATTTCTCTGATCAATAGTGATTTGGAACACTCTTTCATATGAGTGGTAATAGTTTCAATTTTAGCATCTGAAAATTGTCTGTTCATATCCTTTGACCATTTATCAATTGGAGAATGGCTTGATTTCTTATAGAGTCAATTCTCTATATATTTTGGAAATGAGTCCTTTATCAGAACCTTTGACTGTAAAAATGTTTTCCCAGTTTACTGTTTCCCTTCTAATCTTGCCTGCATTAGTTTTGTTTGTACAAAAACTTTTCAATTTGACATAATCAAAATTTTCTATTTTGTAGTCAATAGTGATCTCTAGTTCTTCTTTGGTCATAAATTCCTTCCTCTTCCACAGGTTTGAGAGGTAAACTATCCTATGTCTTCCAATTTATTTGTATTCTCTTTCTTTATGCCTAGATCATGGATGTTCCTCATTTGTAAAGTTAAGGGATTGGACCAGTTGACTTTTCAGTTCTATATGATTTTTTGATAATTTTCTTTAAGTATTTGAGGAATTGTACAACATAAAAAAGATTTGACTTGTTGGCTCATCCCAGATAGAACTAGCAACGATGGGTAGAAATTGCAAAAAGAGAAAAAAATCAGTTTAATATTTTAAAAAAACTATGAAATTGACCATGCCCAGAAAGTAGTCTAGTGCACTGATAAATGTTTAACAACCAATTCTAAGCATAAGGGGGTGGGCAAGGGACTAATGTACATAGAACATACTTTAAAATTCACTCTGCATTATTCAGATTTTCACCATCATTTTCCTAAGTCTAGACTATCAACAAATCAATACACCAAATCCTGATTTGTAGCATTTTCCAATTGTCAAGGTATAAACATTTACACTGAAGATTTAACAATCCCTTAATCATTACATAAGGAATGGGCTCCAGCATACCACTAAGGTTCACCATCACCAAAACACCTTCAAGCCAGAGGCTGAAAGTTCATTTGTAAAGAATGTAATAGAGGATTCTTCCCTCTTCCCCCTCCTTGAGGTTCAAATTGGACTAAATGACCTTGAAAGGCCCTAAGAACAATGAGATTCTACATGTCCAGTCCTATGTCACTTAACTTCTAGGTACTTCAATTTATTCATGTGTAAATTAGAAAAAAATAATGTTTTCTCTGCCTACTTCACAGAATTGTTATGAGCATCACATAAAATAGTAATGTAAAACCATCTTGTATTTAAATATAAGTATCATTCATTATTAGAAATATTCATTAGTTCCAATAATTATTTGAACTTCCTATGTTTACATTCATGGATGTTTAGATTTGCAGCTGGAAGGAATCTAAGGAGTTTTTTCTTTTCTTTTCTTTTCTTTCTTTTTTTTTTTTTTTTTTTTTTAGTTTAGCTCTCTCATTTTTCATATGAAGCAACACAAGGTTAAATGACTTGTCGAGATTTTACACAAAGTAAGTAGAAAATTCAGGATTCATGCAGACTCTAAATATAACTATAGCTCTCTTTCCATTATTCCCTAATACTTTTCAATATGCAAGTTCTAGGGTCAGTAATTGGCATTATTTAAAAGTAATACTTTTAATGTTTTATTAATACATTTTTATTTTTATACTACATTTCCCAATAATCCTCTCACCCTACTTGTGTCCTTTCCTTTTCTTCTACCATCCTTTCCCCTTTGGTCTATACTGTGATTATATCAATGTAGGGAACTCCCTTTGTGGTCTATTATTTATAGTTAGGTCCCTGAGAGGATAAAAAATGACTTTCTCATAGTCACCAATGTAATCTGTGTTAGTCAACAAGAATTTATTAAACTTGTAATATGTGTCAGCCATAGTGACAAGCCTTGGTGAAAACAGCCTCAGCTTTCTAGAAGGGAAGTTGTTATTGTCTTTTTTTTTTTGTTTTGTTTTGGAAAATTACTGACATTAGGGAGGCAATGCTGACATGCAGGTGAATTGAATTTTAGTCAGGGAGGGCTGTGTAAGATCACAGATGGGGCCAGAATTCACATTTTCCTTCTAAGGTCAATCTTTTATCCATTATACCATACTCTTTGCAGAAAAACCCTTAGGACTTTTAAAAAATTTTAAGCAATAAAGCAAGCATTTTTGTTTTCCTTAGTTTTTTTTTTCTTTCTAGATCTAATTTTTCTTGTGCAGCAAGATAACTTTATAAATATGTATACATATATTGGATTGTATTGGACTACCTGCTACCTAGGAGAGGGGGTGGGAGGAAGGGGAAAAGTTGGAACAGAAGGTTTTGCAAGGGTCAATGTTGAAAAAATTACCCATGCATATGTTTTATAAATAAAAAGATACAATAAAAATAATAAATAAAAAAGAATAAAGCAAGCATTTTCATAGCATAGCATAATTAAAAAATGTTTACACATAAAATTCCAGGTCTATTATGTATAACTTTAAATATATAACAAAGTTATCATATAAATTTCTTTTTTTCCTTTTCCTCCCCTTTCTTCAACCCCTCATCCTAGAGATGGCTACTGTTAGACAGAAATAAAATTATTCCACTTGAAAACAACTCTGGGAGGTAGATGTTTTTACTTTCCCCATTTTACAGTTGAGGGAACTGAGGCAGCATTGAAGTGACTTGCCCTGGGTCACACAGCCAGCAAGGGTCCCTTGCCCCACCCCCATTCCTCATGCTGAGAACTGGTCATCAAACATTTACCAGTGCACTGCTTTACTTTCTGAATACTGCCAATTTCGGTTTTTCCTTATATTAAGTTGAAATTTTTTAACTTTTTGCAACTTCTATCCATTGTTGCTAGTTCTATCATCTGGGAGGAGTCATCAAGCCAAATCTCCTTTATGTTGGACAATTCCTCGACAACTCTGGGAGGTAGATGCTTTTATTTTCCCTATTTTACAGTTGAGAAAACTGAGGCAAACATAGGTGAGTGACTTGCCCAGGGTCACATAACTAATAAGTGTCTGAGGTCATATTTGAACTCAGATGTTCCTGACTGCAGACTCATCACTTTATCCACTTCTCACCTCTCTGAATATAATAACAGTAAGGAAAGAAAACTTCTGTGTAATGAATACAGAATTGGCTTTAAAGTCAGAAAGATTTAGGTTGAGTTTGCTTCTGAGACATATTGGCTTATTGACCCCTGAACAAGTTATTTAACTTCTCAGTGCTCTGGGCACTGCATTAAGTTGCAGAGAAGGTATTTCCTCACCTGGAAAGGGTTTCCTTACCTGGGAGTACTGTATACCAGTGAAATCATGAGTCTGCCCCCCTTCTTATCCTTTATAGAAGACAACATTAAATGATTTCAGAACTCTGAGTACATTGACCAATCATTATTCAGAGGATTCATGTCTCCCATCACTCCGTAAAGATGGGGAATAAAACATTTATTTTTTTCAGATGTAGCCAATATGTTATTTTTTTCTGATTGCATTTATTATGCTATAAAATAAAGTTTTGTGGAGTGGAAGAGGGAAATCATCAAAGAAGTTACAATGGTATTGACAAAAAATTAACAAGAAATTATTTAAAAAATAAAATTGGCATAACAATGTCTCTTGCTATAAGATTATCTCAACAATCGTTATGAGGCTCAAATGAGTTAATTGATGTAAAACAATGAAACTTAAGATAATATAAACATACGTACAGTATATGTGTATGTATGACAGAGACAGAGGGAAACCACAGAGAGAAATAGGGAGATTAAGAAATTGGTCTTGAAATCGCAGTTTTTTGGATTTGGTTTGATGTTTTTGATTTGTTTTTTTAAGTCACATCTGACTCTGTATCCTCATTGGCAGTATTCATGGCAAAGATATTGGAGAGATTTGCCATTTCCTTCTCCAGATCATTTTACAGATGAGGAAACTGAGGCAAACAATCAATAGACATGTCCAAGATTAGAGCTAGTAAATGTCTAAGGCCAGATTTAAATTTATATCTTCCTAGGCCTGGGGCTTTATCCATTGAGTAGACTTTGGTGTCCTGAAAACCCAGGACCTAATAACATAAAAGGGGTCTGTGACAAGATATTAAAATTTCAGACAAAGTGATCCCTTTGTGAAATATGAGATCCCTTGAGTTAATTAGAAAGAAAACAGTGTGATAGAAGGAATGAGAAACCACTTCTACAAGAAACCCTTAAAAGTTAGTCCAGTTACCACTCAAAGAACCAACCTCTTTAATAAGCAAAGAAGATGGAGGAATTTGGAGAAGGAAACCTTGAAGAGCCATACAGAAATAGGAGAGGCAAAGGCCAAGCAGAGTCAGCTGGTTCAAGAAGCAGGACAATAAGGTGCTATGTGGGCTAGTTAGGCATGAGGATTATTGGGACAGATACTTTACTGCTAAAAGCACTACAGTACAGCCCTACTGTTCCTTGGATTTCTTCACAGGTACCTAAAGACTTTTATTTCTGAGCACCAGAAAGTTTTTTTTTTCCCTTTCTTTCCTTTAAATATCTACTTTGTCTTTGTAAAGTAGATATTTTATATAATAACCAAGAAGTGTTGAGTGGAATTGAAATACATGTGACCACTTCATTATTGGCATTAATCAGAACCTAGCTGATAAAGTAATCTTTCTATGTCTCTCCTCTCTTTCTTTTGTTACTAAACAACTTCCTTTCTTTTCTTAATTCTGTATAATCTAGTTTCTGACCTCATCATTCAACTCAATCTGTTCTATTCATTTATTTAAAATCTCTTAATTGCCAAATCTAATGGATATTTCTCAGTCTTCATTCTTCTGAACCTCTCTGCAGCCTGTCACACTATAGACTGAACTCTTAAATTGTGGGTCACAACCCCATGTAGGTATCACATAAATTTTTTGACTAAAATTTTTTGATAATTTTTTTTTTGCTAAAATTTTTACTAAAAATTTGACAACAGTAAAAGGTATCATATTCCACCAAGATTTAATTATTTATGTAAAAATAAATAAGCACATGCATCTCATTAGTATACAAATTTGCTTTCATCTTTAATAAATGATAAAAATCATATATATATACCAAAGGAATATTTTAAAATAAATTTCTTTATGATTTATTATCAATAAATGTTTTATTTGTATACCTATTTTATATGCCTATGTACTCAGGGTTATATGAACATTTCTCAGTTGAAAAGGGGTTGAAAGTGGAAAAACTTTAAAGCCTGCTGTTGCCACCTTCTTCTCTCTAGGTTTTTGTGATACTACCTCCTCCTAGTTCTCCTACCTGTCCCCTTTTTTCTATGTTTTCATAGAAAACATAGTCTTTTTTTCAGTCTCCTTTGCTAGATCTTCATCCAGGTCATGCCCAGGTCATGTTTTGTCCTGGGCCTATTTCACCTTTATACTGTTTCACATGGTGATCTCATCAGCTCCCATGAATTTAATTATTATCTCTATGCAGATGATTTTCAGATCTTAATCCTGCTCTAGCCTCTCTCCTGATCTATAGCCTCACATCTTCAATTACCTATTGGACATCCAGAACTCTTATGTCATATAAAACATCTGAAACTCAAAATGTTCAAAACTTAATTAAGTTTTCCTCCAAACTCTTTCCTCTTCCTAACTTTACTGTTATTGTCAATAGCACTATCATCCTCCCAGTCACAGAGGTTCTCAACATTGATCAGTCTAGACTTTTTATTTTCATACTTCATATCCAAATAGTTGCCAAGTCCATGACTTCTACCAACATTCCTTCTCTCCTAGATGCAAGCCCTCATCATCCCATTTGATTTACTGCAATAGTCTCCTGATTGGTCTTTCTACCTCAAGTCCCACCCCTACCAGTCTATTTAGATGTCAGATTGATGCTCCTAAACTAAAAGTTTAACACACACACACACACACACACACACACACCCCCATTCAAACACCAATGACTCTAAGATCAAATATAAAATCTTTTGTTTGGCAAAGTCCTTCAAAACCTGACTTCCTCCTACCTTTCCAATCTTATATTTGAGTCTCCCTTCCACCAGATACTCTAGAGATAAACACCTTGTGTTGCGTGTGTGTGTGTGTGTGTGTGTGTGTGTGAGAGAGAGAGAGAGAGAGAGAGAGAGAGAGAGAGAGAGAGAGAGAGAAACAGAGAGACAGAGACAAACAGACACAGAGAGACAGAGACACACATACAAAGACAGACAGATTGGCAGTATGACTGGGTCCATAGGTGTGTGTGAGACTGCGTGTATCTGTGTGTATGGCTTTGTGTCTGTATGATAGGAGTGAAAAGAGCTTGGAAATCAAAGATTAATTAGATATAAAATAGATATTGGCCTCCTTCCCACAAATTCTGCTTTCCTTACTACTTGAAAACTCCTTTATAGCCTATATTTTAATTTGCTTGTCATAAAGTAAAAATACTGGATAGTAAAATTCTGAGCAGTATTGTTTTCATTCTGTCATTGTCTCATATTACAAATGGGAAAGGAAATTACTAGAATCAAGAAAGTTACTATGAAACTACATTAACTTTACCTACATCTTTTAGGTAAAGTATCACGATCATCAAATAACATTCAGTAAATCCTTTTGTTTATTATAAAGATCTGAGAAATCAGAAAATCTCTTCTGATCCTCACAACAAACTTTAGATTTTTACTTTTCCTCTCAGATATAGGATAAATAACCCTAGTTTGCTTTCTCCCCTTACTTGCTGTCTGATGCTTTAAAAAAAATCAATTACATTTACTTCAACAAACATCTATAAAGTCTTAGATTTACCCTGATCAGTGCCCTGATCAGGCATTCGCAGTAGGCCAAGGACTGCTATTATATAGTTACAACTCCTGAGCTACCAAGATACATAAATTAGGTCATCAGCATAAATGACATCAATAATAAATACTCAGCAATCATTTATACCTTGTTGTTATAGTCCAGTCATATTTGATTCCTCGTGATCCTATTTGCGGCTTTCTTGACAAAGATACTGGAATAATTTGCCATTTTTTTTTTCAGTTCATTGTAGAGGTGAGGAAACTGAGGCAAGCAGGGTTAAGTGACTTAACTTGGTTACATATCCAGTAGGTGTCTGAGGCCAGATTTGAACTCAGGCAGATGTGTGTTCCTAACTTCAAGCCCAACACTGTATATCCATTTTGCCATCTAGCTGCCCATACCTCCTAAGCTCCATCAATCATACGGCTATTTCAATGTGTACTAAGCATCAAGGATACCACCACCACCACTGCTCCTCCCAGGGAAATTAATAGTTACTTCTTAAAATATCTCAGGCATATTGTAAGAATATGTCTGCCAAGTGATTGAGCTCTATCATTGTTTATTTCTTTGAGGGGAAAAGAAATGATATTCTTTGCCTCTGAATCAATCAACAAGATTTTTTGGGTTTTGTTTTGGGATTATTTTGGGGGGAGGGTCTGTACAATTTTTTCAGTTAATATTTTCTTTCCCTCTCACCTTCATAATCCTCCCCCAAAGCTGGAAAAAAAAAAAACAAACATATGTATGTCAAGCAAAATAAATTCCCCTATTGATCCTGTCCAAAAATGAGTGCCTCATCCTGCATGGTTAATCATCTCTGTTTTGCTTCATTTTTGTTCCTATAGATTAATGGATGGTTCATTATATTGACCTCAAATCTTAAATCTTTCAAAGTTTTTTGTTTGGCAATGTTTATTAAATACTTACAATATCCTAGACATTGTGCTGAATGATGAGAATACAAATAAAAGCAAAAACAAATAGTTCCAGACATTTGGAAACTTTCATACCCAAAAGAGGGTGGAGTTGAGGAGGGAATGAGGGAAGTACCCGGAAATGGGCCTGGCAGTGTAAGAATGGGGAAAACTGGTCTAGTACAAGTAATGTCTTCCTTCTCAGAATTGTGTTTAATCCGTTTTTACTATTATGCTCAATACACAAAAATTCAAGTGGATGGATATGTTTTACTGATGTTGCTATTGTTTCCAGTGATAACAGATCCCAGGCTACTTATGCTGTTCCTACTAAGACCCTTGCCCACATCCTCTTAAGTTTAACATAAGGGGTGGTCCAGTCTTATAGATTTAAGTTCATTCCTCACTTCTTCTGACCGAGCAGGAATAAGGATCAGGAATACCTGTGTGGGCATCTATCCTGCGGTGCACTAGTAAATGTTTAACAATTGGTTCTCAAAAAACCTAACACACTTTTAATTTTCATGTGAATTATTACCCTTTTCTCCCTCATTCCATCAAAAATATAATTAACAAAACACTAACTCAAGCCTTGACTTGTAGCATTTGCCCGTTTCTGAGGTGTAAATGCACCCGCTCTCAGGGCCCAGCCAGCGCTAACACATCCCTGGTGATCCCTCCGCCCAAAGGGAGGGAGCTCCTCCCTCGCTTGCAGAACGTAGCGTCCCGACGGCCAGAAGAGTCCCTGGGAGGCTGAGATCACTTTTCACCAGAATTGTAGCTCTGGCAAATGTAGCTTCATTCCACGGCCACGCTCCTCGTGAGCCTTCCGCTCTTTGGGAGCTCCGCAAGGCCGTTGCATCTCTGACGGTCACTCAGGAAGCACACCCGGGCACAAGAAGCTAACCAAGTCCTAGGTGTTCGAGACCACGGGGGCGAGGTGGGGGGCGAGGTGGGGGGCGAGGTGGGGAGGGGCGCGGTGACGGATTCTTTCCTCCTCCAAAGCCGGGGGAGTTGAGGAGCCAGGAGTAGGGGGAGAAGGGAACAGACGGATACAGTCGGATACAGACCGACCCACTTAGAGACAGAGTTTTCCTCTGTTCTTGCCTTTTTTACGTACCCTTACTTTCGGCAGCCAATGAAAAGGCTTTTCATCACCACGACGTAAACAAGAGATAGTAAACAAATACGTATGTGTGTAATGAAGTGGGGGAGAGTAAAGGGGTGCTCCTCCGGAGGAAGGCTCACCCCACCAGCTGCATCATCGTGCCGCCCAGGCTAGGCGTGTAATCACGCTCCGGGGAACGACCCCATCTTGCCAGCTTCTCCCTCTCCAGTCCCCTTTCCTCCCCTTCTCTCTCTCCTTTTCCCTCCCTTATACAAAAGAAACTTCAGAAAAGTTCTGGGCTTGGCCACAGTAACACAGCTCCGAAGTTCCAGAGCCAAGCTTTGAAACGACACTTTTTATTTGTAGCCCACTGCTCATCCCTTTTAATCATCCAGGGAGATTAGAGAAGCAGCCGGCAACGTGAATTGGTGGTTGACAATTCTTCACTTCCTCCAGTGGCAGACGGGGAAGCCGCTTGTCCTTAGTTCTGCATTCTTTTTTTTCTGGGAGATGGGAGGACAGAGACATCCAGTTTCTTGGTTTCCCTTCCAGCTTCTTTCCTCCCCCCTTTCCGGCCACCAAGTATGAGACCCAATTAAGTATTGTTAGGTATTAGGATTGATTAGTGATAACATGTTAAGTGCCTACTATAGCTCAGACATTATGCACTAAGCACTTTCCCCCGATATCTCTTCTGATCTTCACAACAAACTTCTTTAGATATTTACTTTTCCTCTCAGATCTAGGATAAATAACCCTAGTTTGCTTTCTGCCCTTACTTGCTATCTGATGCTTTAAAAAAATTAATTACATTTATTTCAACAACCATCTATAAAATGTCTGATATAGTAAGGTAATGTTCTAGATCCTAGATATTCACATTAACTCCAGAAATAGTTCCTATTCTAAAGAATGGTAAAGTCTAATTGAAGAAAAATGCATAAATAACTATAATAGAAATTAAATGATAAATGTGTTGTACTGTCTGAGATAGTTTTGTTTTTCCTAGTCTAGGTTTTGTTTTTGTTTTTTTTGTTTTTCCCTTTCCCTTTGCATTCTTTTCCCCTTCCCCTTGGCATTCTTTGTACTGTTCTTAGCCTAAATCATCAAAAGGATGGGAAGAGGAAGGCTGAATTGCCTGGGGGTGTTTTAAGTTAAAAGTTAATTGCCAAATAGGGAAAAGGCCCCACATGTGCAAGAATATTTGTAGCAGCTCTTTTTGTGGTATCAAAGAATTGGAACATGAATCAATGCCCATCAACTAGGGAATGGCTGAATAAGTTATAGTACATGAAAGTAATGCATTGTTATGTTCTACAAAAAATGACGAATAAGCTGATTTTAGAAAGGCCTGGAAAGATTTGCACAAACTGTTGCTGAGCAGTAAGAGACTTTTTCTTCTTTCTTTCATGATTATCTTCATTGGTAGAAAGATTTTCCTTACCCTAGTTCCCTCTACCAATGAAATTACAGATCTAATCTCCATCCCTAAAATATGAGCCATAAAGAGAAGCATGGGAAGACTGACATGAACTGATGTAAGAAGAACTAGGAAAGAATGTACACAAGAATGGCTACAATATAAATGAAAGAACAAAGGAATTTAAAATTAGGTGTAGGATAATTATCATGACCAAGTTTAGTCCCAAGATGAACATAAGAGAAGAAAAAAAGGTATAAGAACATATCTTCCTTTGTTCTTTGCAGAGACCAGAGACCAAAGATGTAGAATACTGCAATACTCTTAAAACTTAATGAATATGTTGGTTAATTTGGTGAACTCTCTTTTCTCTTTAAAAAAAATTTTATTATAGAGCAAAGCTTCTTAAACTATGTCACAACTCCATATGGGGTCATGTAATTGATTGGGAGTCACAAAATTATGAGTTATTATTAGTAAATGTTTGATTTGTATACCTATATACCCAGGGTCATTAAAAAATTTCTTGGGAGGAAAAGGGATTGAGACTGAAAAAAAGATAAGAAGCCTTATTACAAAAGATGGCTCCCCAGGTGGGATAGGGGAAGGATAAAAACAGAAGTCGAGAAAATATAAAAATAAAATACTATATATGTCATTTAAAAAACAAAGTATCATTTATTTAAGGGAAAAATTTCAGAGGTTCCTGGCCATGGAACATCAAAGGACAATCCTCTGTTGACTCAGATAACTAAAATGGAAAAGGAAAGTTTTTTCTCTTTAAAAGTTATCATAGAGACTCTTACCAGTTTGTTACTGAGACACTATGAGGATTTATGTGCTAAACTAAAAGATTTATCTCCTCCACTTTTGATATCTGAGCCCCAAATGCTGAAGGGCAATCTTTCTATAAATAGGATATGTGGGTCCATCTGTGAAAACTTTAAACATGAACAAATAAGTAAAGAAAAGATTTCAGATCTCATTAGTAGACATTTTCTTGCTGTCTTAAAGTCTTCTATTTTTGACTTTTGGTTCCAATAAGTAAATAGGCAGATCTCAATCTTATCCCAGGATCCCTTTACACCCTTAAAAATTATTGAGGTCCCCAAAGAGATTTTTTTTAAGCTGAGGCAATTGGGGGTAAGTGACTTGCCCAGGCTCATATAGATAAGAAGTGTTGTGTCTAAGACCAAATTTGAACTCAGGTCTTTCTGACTTCAAGGCCATTGCTCTATTCACTGGGCTACCCACAGAGCTTTTTTAAAAATATAAATCATCTCTATCAAATATCAATATATTGATTTAAAGTGACAACATTTAAAAATATTTAATTTTAAACTAATAAACCCATTACATGTTAAATAATGTTTTATGAAAATAACTATATTTTCCAAAAAAAAGTATTGAATAGATTTATAATGTTTTACGTATTTTTGCAAACTCTCTGATATCTGATTTAACAGAAGAAAGTGGGAGTTTCCTATTTGCTTCTGCTTTCAATATGTGGCTCTCTGTTGTTTCAAGTAAAGTATATAAAAGCAAAAAATGTCTTAGTTTTAGGAGGACTTCCTGAAAGAGTTTTGAGTTGTCAAAAAATTATGGGATGGAGCAAGCCAAATCATATAAGTGATGCTTTATTAGGAATCTTCATACTTCATCTCCTAAAGGAAATGAAACAAAATTTGGGCTGAGGATAATAAATGGTAGGGAATCAAGAGAACTAGACAGGTAACTCCTATCTGTGCAAGAGTAAAGGGAATTTAGGTGAGGTCCAAAAGATGCCTATGCAAAGGGATTGGTTTGGCAACTCAGGGTTTGGAATACTATCTAGAAGTTGACACAGAGGCTGCATACTGAAGATTTCTGGCTCCTCCTGCTAGGAGAAACAAGTACTTAGTCTGCCCTTGACCTAATTTCTTTTCTGCCTATGGTGTCAACTTAAAATAAGAGCTTCTCTGAAAAGGATCATCCCCTCCTCTTTAAGTGGAAACAAATGGTTATTGAAACTTGTATTAAAAGTCTGGGAAAAGAGATCGTTTCCAGCTGTAGCCATCAGAACGTCATGGAGGCACCTGGAGTTTAACTTGGAAGGAATCAAAGAATGTATTCAACAGGTAGATGGAGATGGGAGTGGAGCAGAAGCCAATTAAAAGCATGGAAAACTGGAAAGGGGAAGTGAAGAAGCACTTATTAAGCACTTGCTATATGCCAGACACTGTGTTAAGCACTTTTAAAGTATTACTTCATTCACAGCAATTGTAAACAGGATAAGTAAAGACAGGGCATAGAGAGGGCAAGAGGGAAAAGGAGGACACTTTCAGCTTGAAAAGAACATTTCAAAGCAGCATATTATAACAAAAAGGAGACAGGCATTAGATCTTGGATCTTGGATATGATCTAATCAATCTAAAGAGAAGAAAACTGAGTTCCAAAAAAGTTAAATAAATGTAGTCAATAGCAGAGACTCATGATTTCAAATGCATTGATCTCTCTATTGTGCCAGAATATATTCCTTCCATTTTCTTTTTACCACCCACTTTTTACACAACCACTTGAAATTTGGCACTCCTCATTAATTCATTTAATTGTTTTCTTTGAGATCATTTCCTAGTAACCAGATCTTTTCTTGCTTCTCATCCTCCTTGACTAATTTGCTTGACTCTGTAAACGACTATCCATTTCTGTACGCGCATTTCTTCAGCTTTTGATGTAACATTGCACTTTCCTAGTTTTCCTAGTTTAAAACATATTTCTTTATTTTGTCTCCTTTGTTGACTTTCCTTCTTTTTTTGTAAAAAAGCATTTTGTGTGGACCCACAAAGTCTCTTCTATAGTCTTCAACTCTTTTTTTTATTGATGTTCTCTAGCTTGAATTTATTAACTCTTATGGCTTCATTTATATACTTTATTTGGATGACTAACAAATCTATATGTATATGCCAAATTATTCCCCAGAAATAGTTACACATTTTCTACTATTTTGTGGATATCTCACTGTACCTGTAACTCAACAGTCCAAGACAGAGAGTATCATCCATTCCTTCTTTTAATTTATCTCATTTTATTAGATAGTACCAAAATTCTCCCAGAAGACCCTGAGAAATTTGAAGTCCAGTTTTCTTTGACCTTTCATGTCCCAAACTAGTTAAGCACTCCCAGGAGGGAGAGAGTTTTAGGCATGAAGGACATTCAATGAAAGTGTCTTTAGTCAGGAGTGCAAAGAGCAGTCACAAAAGTAGTGTCATTGGATAGCTAAAGCTAACAGTATTTCATGGTATTTATGTAGCATTTTAACATTTGCAAAGCACTTCACACATGTGATCTCATTTTATCCTCCCAACAATCCTGGTATGCAGGTGCTAATTATTATATCCCATTTTTATATACTTAAGGAGTAAGATTAATTAGTTGGCCCAGTATTCACTCAGCTGGTAAATATAGGAGTCTGAATTGAACAAAGGGCTTCCTAATCCCAGATACTGCACTCTAGCAATTTTTTCGGTCCAGCAAGGATTGTCGCTGAAGGCCAGATCCATGGAAGGAAGGCAGGTGTAAAAGGCCTGGAAAGGTAAAAGAGGGTCAAGTTATGAAGGATTTTAAAAGTCAAACCGTGGATTTCATATTTGATGGTGGATTTGTAGAGGGTAACCAAATAGTAGATTGCGTATCAGCGGAGGTGATGGAGTGCTACTGGAGTTTATTAAGTTAGGCCATAACATGCTCATACTGGGCTTTCATAAGATCATTATGGTGACTGAGCAGAGGATGAATTGAAATGGGAAGAGACCTGACAGGGAACCAACAAATAAGCTAACGAGATTATCCAGGTGTGATGTGATGAATTTGTAGTGTCAGAAGAGAGAAGGGGGCATATGTTCTAAATGTTAAATGAATTTTAATAACACGTTATTCACCCAACACATACACACACACAGAAATACATAATCCTCTCTACTTTCTACCTTCACTTTTATCTTTGAAGATAGCACCAATCTTACAATTCCTCAGGCTCAAAATCTAGGAGTCACCCACCCCTCCATATTTAAATTGTTGCCAAGACCTGTTGATTCACCTTGCCTATACCCTCTCTTAAAAAAAAAAAAATATATATATATATATATATATATATATGTATATGCGTATGTATGTGTATATATGTATATGCATGTGTATGTATATCTCTTCCTTTGTATGTCTTTGTTTGCATGTTCTCTCCCCAATTAGAGAGTAAGCTTCCTGGGGGCAGGAACTGTCTTTTGTTTCTTTTTGTGTCCCCAGCACGCTTGGCACATAGTAGGTATTTAAGAAAGGCTTATTGATTGAATCTACCATCAAATATGAAATCTTCTGTTTGACTTTAAAAGTTCTTTATAACCTGGTTCTTTCTTATCTTTCCAGCTCTCTTACACCTACCTTTCTTCCATGGATTCTGCCTTCTCTCTTCAATGGACCCAGAAAGCAACTAGATGACAAAGTGACTAGAAGAAAATAAATAGAAGGAATAAACATAGGCAAAGAAGATATGAGATGGTAATTTCTTGCAGATGATACAATGGTCTGGAGAATCCTGAAAAATCAACTAAAATTTATTTGAAATAGTAAATTCATCAAAGTTGTAGGGTATAAAATAAAATCATATAAATCCACAACCTTTTTTATATTATTTTGTTAATAATATAAAAAAGGTTGTGGATTTGTTAATAATATAAAAAAGGTTGTGGATTTATCCTCAACTTCATCAAGATGAAGTTGAAAAAAAAAGATTCCATTCAAAATTACTACAAAATGTATAAAATATTGCTCATCTAAAGTATTTGGCCCAGCATTTTATCCACTGCACTTTGGGGATAGAATGAACTCCTAGGATGAGAAGGTTTCTGTGGTACAGAAAGTCAAGTGTACTCTTCCTACTAGTGCTAATTGTATTTGTGGTAGTATAAATCCCAAGTCTATAGTAGAATGTTCTGTTATCATATTTCTTATTATGCCATTTCAGTAAATGTCTTTGGTAATTGTGCCATTGGTTTACTGTGAAATATGAACATTCCATTGTATCTAGGATTTACTGCGACATATTTAACATGTATAGGACTGCTTGCCATCTAGGGGAGGGGGGGTGGAGGGAGGGAGGGAAAAAGTCGGGACAGAAGTGAGTGCAAGGGATAATGTTGTAAAAAATTACCCTGGCATGGGTTCTGTCAATAAAAAGTTATTATAATTTTTAAAAAGTAAAAAAAAAAAAAAGGAATATGAACATTCCATTGGGGATTCATAAGCTACATCTAAAAGTGTAGGCCCACGGAGTAACCTGAACCCAGGGTTCTCTTGGAGATCTTTCATAAATATGAGTTCGGAGGTTGCCCCAGAAGGCTCTATACAAACAAATATTTACAAATATAATTGAGATGAACAAAACCATTCAAATACACACACACTCCTATTCCCCTTTATGTCTCAATTTCATCCCTGTTTCTTAAAGGAATGGAGTACACATGAACACGAATTCAAAAGATTGTTTTGAATAGTTTATAACTATTATTTGAAGATTTCAAAAAAAATTCATTTTTATTTATATTCATATATAATTAATATGATAAATAATGATATAACTAAAATAATATAATGAAGTAAAAATATAATTATATTTATATTAACTTTAACAAGATTATCATTGTCCTGCTTTCTTCCATATCCCCTTTTAAACTTATAAATGTATTCTGATATTGGTGGTCCTAGACTCAAGATTCTCCTTGTATCCAGCTTTGTGGCTATAAAAAACAAACAAAAACAAAAACCACAACCTACCTATTGAAGAATTTCCTTCTTTCTTGGTTCTTACATTTCAAAAGTATGCCTCAGTGTCAGAAGTACCTCATTTTGTTGTTGTCCTTTGGGATCGATGTAACTCTCCTAAAGCGCACAAGGGCTCTTTCTATTCTAAATACCATCCCCAGTTTTCATAGAGGTTAAGTTGTTGAACAAAAAAAGCCAAAAACAATTCAGAAGGTTTGTTTTGATATCGAGTGTAGAGGTTTGGATGGAAAAGGTCAAACACAATCTCAAATATATTTGTGTTGTATTTGTAGAAATAGAGCTCTATATCTAGAAAGAGAAATTATTTTTTTTAATTTGCATATATGGGGCAGCTCGGTTACATAGTAGTAGATGGAATACTGGGCTTGGAATCCTGAGTTCAAATTGGTCCTCAGACATTTGCTAGGGGTGTATATTTGGCCAAGTCATTGAACTCTGCCTCACTTTCCTCATCTGTAAAATGAATTGAAGAAGGAATAACAAACTACTCCAGTATCGTTAGCAAGAAAACCTCAAAAGGGATAATGAAAAGTTGGACATGACTAGAAACAAACAAACAAAAAAGGACATAAATATATGCATACACATATATGTATATGGTACTATGCTGCTTTCCAAAAAGATTATACCATAGTAAAATTTAATAGCTTTACAAACTTCATAATTTTTCTTTCCAACCTAGCAGAACAGAATTTTATCATTTTTAATTATTTTTTCCAATTTAATTGGGATAGTATTCTCAAAATAGTTTTAATTTGAATTTTACTAATTATTAGAGAATTTGAACACTTTTCCAGTTACTAATAACTTTTAAAAAGATCTATTATAATATAAATATAAATATTGACAACACATTGATATTAATATAAATATTATATACTATCTACAAATATATAATTTATAAATAGATATTCTGTATCTATAATTATAATGTTTACAATATATTGTAAACTATAAAAATATGTAGGCTTTTAAATAGTATATGATATGAAATGTATGTCAATTTTTTTTCTATTTGGGGGCTAAACTTTTACTATGGAAGTACTTGCTAAAACCATTTTGCCAATTCATTGTTTTATTTAAATAAGCCATCATATTATATGCAAATAAAAGTATTTTAGCCTCTTTGCTTATTTCTTTGAGTTATTTTCCTAATTTATTACTATATCTAACTTTTCTCTATGTAAATTGTGGCCCAGAGTCCCAAGCCTTAGAATTATCAGAGCTAGATCTAATTTTGAAATAACAACAGCAGTCCCACTATAATGCCAGAGCCCAAAAGTTTAACACTTGTCTTTTTCTTCAAGAAATAAAGCTTCCTTCATTGGTCATGACTTCTAGCCTTCTTATTCCCTCATAGCTATCCCCGTCATGCTTATCCATATTGAGCCTATATCCAACTTTATCTTCTCCTTCCATTGTTTTCTGTGGAACTCTTGTTTTATTACTAACAAATTGTCCTTCATATTAGAACTTTTCTTCTCATATTCTTTCCATCTCCCTGAAGTCACAGAAACCTGGCTCTCTTCTAAAGACATTGAATTTCTGACTACTCTTTTCAGGATGGGATGTATCTTTTCTCAAGACTCCCTTCCCCTTCCATTTGAGGTTTAACTAAAAGAGTGGTTCTCAAAGACTGTGCAACAATACACTAATATTCCATGAAATTTTGGATGATATTGCAAGTAAAAGAAAATTTATAAATAACTTTGTTTAACGTTAAGTTTTGCTTTCCCAGCAACTGTATTATAAGTATAATATTCATAAAACAAATAAAACTTGACTTCTTTATGTACTTACTTACCTTGAAATGAATCAGACCTTGAACTTGCAAAGAACTCAATAAAAACAGCTGCTCTTATCGAAGGGAAATTACACACGTGTAAATCTCCTTATTCTCCAGTTCTGTTGCCAGTTTAAACATTCAGTATCTTGATAATCCTTATGGCAAAGAATAAGCAAAAAAAAAAAAAGAGAATCACTGATCCATGCATAACATATTACATAATATTTTAATAATCAATATCAAAACAGTTAACATTAATGTTATCCTATAAACAGGTTATGCATTGAAGTAATGATCATTAATATAGTATTATTAATATTATTAATTATTTTATAAATTATATAAATATATTATATAAATTATATAATTATTAATATTATTACTATAACATACATTCATATATGCGTATATATATAACATACATACATATAACTAGGGGGCACAATGTATAGAGAGTGCTGGACCTTGAGTCAAGAAAATTCATCTTGATCAATTGTAATGAACTTGGATCTTTTCAATAATGAAGTGATTCAAAGCAATTCTATTAGACTTGGGATAGAAAATGTCATCTGTATGCAGAGAAGAACTATGGAGACTGAATGTGGATAGTATTTTCATCTTGTAATTGTTGTTTTGTTTTCTGTTTTTTTTTTCCTTTTCTCATTTTTCCCCCTTTTGATCTGATTTTTCTTGCACAACATGATAAATATGGAAATTTATTTAAAAGAACTGAACATATTTAACCTATATCAGATTTCTTACTGTCTTTGCAAGAGGGAAGGTAAAGGATGGAAGGAGAACAATTTGGAACACAAAATTTAAAAAAAATATATAGAAAACTATATGTGTATTTGGGAAAATAAATACTATTTAAAATTTTTTAAAATGCCCACTAAAAACAACAACAAACAAATAACAACAACAAAACCCCAAACCTTTCACAAATAATAAATTACAACTCATCTTTCTGAGTTCAACTCTGGCCCCAGACTCTTATCAGTTGTGTCACTTTGGACAAGTTACTTAATCCTATTTGCCTCAGTTTCCTCATCAATAAAAGGAGCTAGAGAAAGAAATAAGAAATAACTCCCATATCTTAACCAAGAAAATCCCAAAATAAGTTATGAAGAATTGGACATGACTAAATAACAAAAATATACACACAATAGAACCTATGTATATTCCTATAATATAGAATGCATATGTTAAATGTAATATGTCTATGCATATATAAATAGATATATATTACATATAATATATAATTGTGTATATATATATCCCATATATACATATATACCTATATATACATATGTCTCCTTTTAACTCTTCAAATTTTTGTGGCTATCCACTTTTTCTTTAGGATAATCTCCTTTCTGCCTTTTTTCTCCAAGGAGTTCAATATCCATCACAGTCCTTTCTTTCTCAAGATTTACCCTTATTTATATCTGAGAACCTTACATGTTGATAACCCCCTAAATATCATTGCTTCTCAATTTATGAAATTCCTCATTTCCTATGGTCTATAAATTCAGGAGTCCTCAAACTTTTTAAATAGGGGGCCAGTTCACTGTCCCTCAGACTGTTGGAGGGCCGGACTATAGTAAAAACAAAAACTTTGTTTTGTGGGCCTTTAAATAAAGAAACTTCATAGCCCTGGGTGAGGGGGGTAATCGTCCTCAGCTGCCACATCTGGCCCTCGGGCAGTAGTTTGAGGACCCCTGGATCTTCACCCTACCTCAGCCATAGAAAACACTAGTAATCCCTTTGATTTTTATCATTATCCACAAATATTCCACCTCCATAATCCATAACTTTGAAATTCCTCTACTTGACCACAACCTCCTGTCCTTCCAGTTCTCCCTGTGACTCACTCTTCCTAAGCTTATTTTTCTATCCTCACCCCAAGCTCGTGTTACTCCACCCCTTTTTGCTTTCCCAGGTTATCACCCTTCCTCTAGCCTCAATTTTTTTTCCTTCAAAATTTCAGTCCTTCAATTAAGTAGTTCTACTTTGCAGGATGTTCTTTGTCCAATTATCCTCTTGATGCTTAGGGGTCTCATTTTAGACTCAACATCTATATTCTTCATTCCTGTTCATGTAACTAAACCGACATGGAGGAAGCCACAGAAGCTTGTTTACTAAGCCAAATACAAATTTGTTATCCAATCTCATCTGTCTTCTCTTTTCTTTTCTTCTCTTTCCACCTTTCATTGCCATTCCTCGTGCTTTCCTGAAACAATTCAGGCTATTCTTGGGGAGTAACCTTGAGTGGTATGAGGTATTCAGGGAGCATCTCTTGGATGAGGGCTTGTTGAATCCTTTTCAGGACTGCTCATCCACCTTTGGTGCTCACCTTCACCCAACTCTCATCTCTGGCTCCAAGAAGCTATAGAAAGTACAGTAGCCACAATCCAGTAAAACTATCTTGAAAGATGGGTTACACCAGGTTGAAAAGGTCTCAAACTCGATTGAAGACATCCCCCTGAGGAATGGGTAGAGGAGAACAGTTTGTTCCAATAGGCCATGAAGGTGGCTGTGGCAGGTGTGGTGGGTAACTTAGAGCTTGGTCAGACATGGAAGATGTCAAGGTCATCTGCCATATCCCACGCCATCACCAATCACCCTGACTTTTGTCTTACTGCTGGACTCCAATAACTCTTAAAGAAATAGGGACACCTACCATTTCAGGCAACTCTATCTCACTTAAATCCAATTCACATAAAAGTCAAGACATCATCCCATGTTGTCATTTGAATTGCCTTTATCCATTGATTCCTTTCTTGATGCTTCCAACCAAACCTAGGCCTCACACATTTAGTGCATTCTGTTGTTATTTTATCTTTGTATTTCTCTTATATTTGTCTATCTCTTATTTCTCTTTCTTTTCTACCTAATTTTTGTCCAGACTATAGAGAAATACTGATGATTTTTGAGCATTTTTTTATATTCTATTACTTTATTGGCAAAATCGTCTCAATTGTTTTAAAGTTTTATTCAAAAAACTGTCATGTTGTCTGCAAGTCAAGATACATTTTTTTCTTTACAAAGTTTAGTACATTCTAATTCTTGTTGCTTAAAATGTCTATTAAACTGCTAAATAATAATGTTAAGATTGAGTATGATTGTGATGAAGAGAGTCATCTGCACCCAGAGAGAGGATTGTGGGAACTGAGTGTGGTCACAACATAGTATTTTCACTCTTTTTGTTGTTGTTTGCTTTCTTGCATTTTGTTTTCTTTCTTATTTTTTCCATTTTTGATCTGATTTGTCTTGTGCAACAAGATAATTGTGGAAATATGTATAGAAGAATTGTACATGTTTAACATATTGGATTACTTGTTGTCTAGGGGAGGGGTGAGGAGGAAGGGAGGGAAAAAATTTGAAACACAAGGTTTTACAAGGGTGAATGTTGAAAATTATCCATGCATATATTTTCAAAATAAAAAGCTTTAATTAAAAAAAGAAATAAAAATGCTAGCCAGCTTTTTTTTATAGTGACAAGAAATTGGAAATTGAGTGCATGCCCATCAATTGGGGAATGACTGAATAAAGTGTGGTATATGAATGTTATAGAATATTATTGTTTTATAAGAAATGATCAGCAGAATGATTTCAGAAAAGCCTGGGAAAACCTACATGAATTAATGCTGAGTGAAATAAGTAGAGAACATTGGACACAGTGACAAACAATAAATTTATGGGATGATCAACTGTGATGGACTTGGCTCTTTTAAGCAATGAGATAATTCAAAGTAATTCCAATAGACTTGGGATGGAAAGTGCCATCTGCATCCAGAGAGAGAGAACTATGGAGCCTGAATGTGAATCATAGTATTGTATTTTCACCTTGTCCTTCCTTCCTTCCTTCCTTCCTTCCTTCCTTCCTTCCTTCCTTCCTTCCTTCCTTCCTTCCTTCCTTCCTTCCTTCCTCCCTCCCTCCCTCCCTCTCTCCTTCTCTCCTTCCTTCCTTCCTTCTCTTCCTTCCTTCCTCCCTCCCTCTCTCCTTCTCTCCTTCCTTCCTTCCTTCCTTCCTTCCTTCCTTCCTTCCTTCCTTCCTTCCTTCCTTCCTTCCTTTCTTTCTTTCATTTTTATCTCTTTTGATCTGATTTTTCTTGAGCAGCATGATGAATATGGAAATATATTTAGAAGAAATACACATGTTTAACTTTTATCTGATCACTTACTGTCTTGAGGAGGGGGGACATGAATAGGGGAGGAAGAAAAATTTGGAACATAGGATTTTGCAATGATGGATGTTGAAAACTATCTTTACATGTATTTGGAAAAATAAAATTCTATTAAAAATAAAATAAGAATAATGCTAGCTCTTGGTTTTAGGTAAATGCATCTGGATAATTTTAATGAATTTTCACTCATGATGCTTACTGGTTTTTAACAAAAATTACTATTATAGTTTGTCAAAGGTGTTTGCTTTTATGGGCATCATCATATATATTTTTACTTGATATTATTTTATTGTACAGTTATTTTACTGATATTAACTTAGCCTTATATATAGCCCATGTTCTGAGGCAACTACCCCCAACTCCTACTTTGACTGACAAGGTGAATTTTCTGAGTAAAGCTGCTATATATCTTCAGTATTTTAGTTATATCACTGAAGGTTGTTTTATTTGTTTGGTTTTTTGGTGTGTGTGTGTGGGGGGGGGTGTTTCTAGCTCTACAGCTTACAAATCTTTATTGGTGTCCTTCCTGTTATGGTTATTAATTGCTGGCAATTAACTTGTCAGTTTTAATTAATTTTTTGAAAGGCATATTTGCTAAATTAGGTTAGTAAAAACATTTGGTACAAAAATCTTTCCAAAAGTCTAGGCCACAATTTCCCACAAGTACACAGAAAACCCAGGGTTAAAGTAGGCTCAAGCTTAGGGCTGATATGTAGCAAAAGAGTAATACAGAGTTCTAGGATGTTCTTTTGATATAGTCCTCAAGATGTGCTCCTTAGATATGGTATAGATTTTCTCCTAGGTTCTTTGTAGACTCTTAAATTTTCCTTTTTTAATACAGTATGATTTGTACTAGAATGGCTCATAATAAATACACTACCACCAGCTGTTATCTTGGGGAAGTGTTAGGACACTGATGAAAATGTACAAAATTCTCTGGACCCTTTGAAGCTCACATGATCTTCTTTGTTTCTATTTTGTATCTTTTCACTTTCCCTTCAAACACTTCCTTCTCGGGGTTTAGCTGAGGGTTTAGCAGATTTCTTCTCTCTACTGATAGGCACTGGAAACTTTCAGGACTGAGAAGGCTCCATATTTAATAAACAACTCACAGGGTGTATCTAAGTTTCTTGGGCCAATTTGAACAGACTTCCTCTGCAACATTACTCTGGTTAATCAAGAATGTTTTCATACTTAGCCTAAAGCCAGTGAAATTTTCTCACCTGGTTAAGATATCAGGGCTTAGTATCTTGATATATTATTTTACATGGAATAGGGCAATTAGATTTATTAAATCAACACACACCCTTATACTTGATTTACTTGATCAAAATCAATTTTTACAAGTTTAATATTCTTGCATCAGAATACCTAATTGATATTAGTCTATAGTTCTTTTTCTCACTTCTCCCTTCCTCACTCCCAGATTTTAGCCATGTTTGTTTATAGACAGCCTGGTAGATTGTTTTTTTTTTTAATCTAACTTTGACAATGGTTTTTGTAGCACAGAAACTATCTGTCTTCTAAATATTTGATAGATTTTATTTATAAATCTGCATGACCTAGTCTGTCACCCAGAGTTGCCCAGCCTGGCCACACCAAATTCCCATCATTTGCTCTGGTTCTTTTGCTCCCTCTCATAACAGCATGATTTTACATCTACAAATTGAGGGCCAGCCTAGAAATAGCAGTCCAGCTCTATGCATCAGTTTAGTTTTTGTAAACTAGCTACAGATATTTTCAGAGAGGGAGAGATGCTGGTCTCCTTGTCAGGACAAGTAGTTCTTCTGCCTCACTAATCTATTTCCTAACCTTCCTGATTATGCTAACAGCAACTTTCAGATTGAAGTTGTGACTCATATAATTATTGTTCATTAACTCCTGGTATACTCTGGGTCTGAGTTCCGGGTTAGCACAGAATCTGCCCCACATAGATACTTTGGGAATACAGTACACAAGTTCCAGATCTCCTTTGTAGAGTTCTACAGGAGCCACAGATGGAAATTTGGAGAAACTCCTCCCAGATCTACCCAGCAGCTCTCTTTTGCATTCTTTACTACACTGCATGATGAATTAAGTTGATATTTATACCAGCATTATCCTTCAGCAGTTATCTTACCCAAATATAACTTTTTTCTAACACAGGGTCAGGGTGGGATGTTTGGCTGGTCAATGGCCTTGGGTGCTATTCCTCTATTCCTATGTTATTGCTATTCAGTCATCTCTGATTCTTCATGACCCCATTTGGGGTTTTTCTTGGCAAAGATACTGGAATAGTTTGCCATTTCCTTCTCCATTTCATTTTAGAGATGAGGCAAATGGGTTTGGATGACTTGCCCAGAGTCACACAGATAGTAACTATCTGGGGCTAGATTTAAACTCAGAATGATGAATCTTACTGATTCCAGGCCTACTACTCCATCCACTGTACCACCATTCCATTTAATTACCTGTTGTATTCCCATATCTATTACCAAAAGGAATGTAAAATTCTTTGCAAACCTAAAAGCACTATACATAAAAATTATGTAAATGCTAGTAATTATCACTAACCGTTGATCTTTAACAAATAAAAATTGGAAAAGATGGCAGAGAACCTGGAAATGAACAGTTTTTAAAAGTGAGGAGGTTTTTTTCAATTCAGTAAATAATGTTTAGATGAGATCACAAAACTGGAAGATAAATTTTTTTTAAAGTCTTTTCTGATGGAGATCATAATCTAATAAAAAACCAATGAGATAGTCAAACAAATAAATATAAAACAAATTAAAAAATAATAATTGCAGAGACAAAGCTAAACATTGTGCTGAGGTCAGGAGGGAGTGATAAGTGAAAGAAGGTGAATAGCACTTTGCTGGGTCTTGAAGGAGGACTAAGATATCAATAAGTAGAGACAATTGGGGGAGTCTATTCTTATCATGGGAGTGGTACAGACTTATAGAGGTAGATAGGAACAGGAAAACATAGGAGACATAATGAATAATTTAGATAGAAACATGAGATATGTGAAGGGAAATACTGTAAAATAAGGGTTGAATATTGGATTGGAATTTCATGAGGAAGGCCTCAAATGCCAGTAGATGGATCAAACAAGGATGGATGAATCTAACATTGTGGTGTTGTAGAAAGAACAATGGACAGATAGTCAGAAATCTAGGTTTAAATTCAGTCTCTGTCATTAGCTGTGTGACTGGTAGCAAGGAACTCACTATCTATAAACCTCAGTAGCCTCAACTGTTAAATGAAAATATTAACACTTTTTACTTACCCTAAAGCCTCATGAGGTAAGTTCTTCATAAACCTCATAGATGGACAGACAGACAGACAGATAGCTGGATAGATGTGTGCATATATATATATATATATATATGTATTTCTACACACACACACATACACATATATATGTGAATTATTATTGTTATAAATTGACATTAATTCCTGGTTTAAAAATTTTCTAAAATACTTTATTAAAGGAGAACACAGAATGTAAGAAAAGGGGAAGGTGATTATTTAGAACTAGCATGGGTTTATAAAAAACTAATTATACCATCCTAAACCATCTTTCATTTTTCAATGTCAATTATTAGATCAGTAGTTTTGATATGGGTATAGTTTTTAAGAATACATTTGACAAGTTTACCCAGAATAAGCCCAGCTTTAGGACTGAGCCTCTATTTCTTTGAGAGCACATGTGGTGTCATTCATGGATATAAAAAATAAAACAAACAAACCAACAAATGAAAAGGAATAAAAACCAAACAAACTTTCCTACTCTACACAAACTCATGAAGTCCTATTCACGGAGTTTTTCTTTTTAGTGTATGTGATATGATCTTTAACATAATGTACAGCATAGAATAGTACATTTTAATTAATAGCATTTAGTACTTCAAAAGGATATTAGATTTATAATGCATTTCTAGTTTTCTCCATGGAAAATACTTACCAAAGAATTTATAGTATTCCTACAGATGAAACAGAAATGGTGAAAATAGGATTATTATTCCTGTGTTTTGGATTTAATTGTAGTATTAAATACCCCAACTAGATAGTTATTTTTTCCTTTAGTGAGTGAATTTCCAGGCATGAAACTAAGCCCAAACTAGAATTATAAATACCTAGAACAAATTCATTTGAGTCAGGTTGGGGCAAAGGGGTTAAATTTCTACAGTATGATTATTCCTATATATGATTACAGTAGACTAGAGAACACAAGTCATAGGATTTGAAAAGATTGAGAATTGGGAAACCTTCATACTCAAAAGTGATAAGGGTGGAATGAAAAAAAGACTATAAGCCAGCCACCTAGAGATCCATAGTTGACAAGGATGTAGGTAGAATGGAGGGAGCTTTCTAAAAGAACAAGGGTAGTTTCTGAATGACAGTTGCATAAGCAAAATCTAAAAGATGCAGTAAGTAAGTAGCATGATAGGCATGGAGTCAGGAAGATCTGAGTTTAAGTCCTGCTTTGGACACTTACTGACTGTGTGACCTTGACCTTTAGTTGCTAAAACAAGGAGACTGGATTCAATGATCTCTAAGTTCCTTTCCATTAATAAATATTGTTACTCTGAATTTGTGAGTCAAGGGATGTGAGAAAATGACCAATTTGGGGGCAACGTGTCTTTGAAATGCTGGCAATTGGAGCTAGCTGTACAAAAGGATCCAGATAGAACAATAGGATCCAGAGGGAGAGAGTCACACAAGTAATATGGGGCAGAGATTAAATTCAAATTTAGATATTGTAACTACAAGTCATTTCCACTGTGCTACAATGTCTTGGGGATGGAAGGGAGGGAAACTAGATTTTAATCAGCACCAGCAGCAGGAAAAAATATGAAAGAAAGAAATCTAGGATGAAAAGATGTTTATAAGAGGAAGAATGATGGGACCTTTGTAATGAAAAGAGTTTAAAGGGGGAAAAAAAGGAAAATAAGGATTGGAGAGGGCCAAATCTGAGATTATTTAGGGGAAGGAGGAATGATTGAAGGATGTCACCAGCACCACATCATCCATGTGTGGAACCATCAACCGATGGATAAGTTTTGAATGCTGTGGATAAGTTTACTTAACAGTATACTTTCTAGGGATGTCCACATGGATAATGAGGTTGGAACATACATTGCCATTGCTCAGTGTTTGGGAGGCTCCAAAGGAAAGTGTGGAAGAGCTGTTAGGAGAGGTATTAGACTGATTAACAAATTGAAGGTCTACAGAGCCTTTGTGCTGGTCTCCTTGTTGTATGCTTGTAAAACTGGACAGTCTACCAGCACTATGCGAGGAAACTGAATCCCTTCCTTGGGAATTATTTTAGGAAGATTCTGAAGGTCACCTGGCAGGATAAGGTACTAGACATTGGGATCCTTTCTTGGACTAAACTGCCCCAAACATCCAAACTCTACTGCAAAGAGCACAACCACCATTGGGCTGGCCATAGCATTTGAATGCCCAATATACACTTGTCAAAAAGACTTTTATGGAGAACTCACACACAGTAAACGCTCACCAAGGTGATCAGAAAAAGCGATCCAGGGTCTCTCTCAAGAACTTTAGAAATGAAAGTATGACATGGGAGACACTGGCACAGGACCACCCAGCATGGCGTGCCCCTCATCAGAGAAGGTGCTGTGGTCTATGAACAAAGCAGAACTGAGTTAACTCTGAATAAATACAAGATGTGCAAAGTTAGAGAAACCGCCTCATATGTTCTTGGGGACTATTTGTGCCTGATCTGTGGCAGAACATTCCAACCTCATTTTGGTCTGATAAGCCTCGGTCAGACACACTAACTTGACTCTAACATAGTGATGTCATTTTGGGCTTAGAGAATAAAGGACAACAACCATTACTTTTCCTGTTGATCCCTTCACTGATTCTGTTCTTATTCAAGGTGTACCTCCTGACTCAGGTCCCCAGGTAGTTAACCTTGCTGAGAAGGCAGTCCTTGAGAGGCAGGACAGTCAGGATACCAAGAGTAGTATCTTATGAATCAGGTGAGACAGTGGAGATTTGCTTTCCCCTATAAAATCAGTGTCTGGTCAAAGTCTCTTGTACTAGTTCTGGCTTTAGAAAAGAAATCCCCCTAGAAATAATGAAATTTAAGTATTTCTCAGTCTTCGGTCAAGAAACTGGGTTTTTTTTCATGGCCAACTAATATCATACTTATTCTAGTTTTGAGCATATTTCTACATGTTTTTAATTTTAATTTTTGTTTTTTTATTTTGTTTTTAATCTGTTATTTCATCAGTGTGGGAACTTGTCTTATAGAAATTCCCTTTGTGAATGCAGATCAGAAATCCATCTCAAATGTCTAAATTCATATCCCACAACCCTGACAGGTTAAATGACTTTCTGCCCAACATCACCTAGCTGATAAGTGTCTGAAGCAGGACTTGAACCCAGCTACAGATCCAAGGTTGGCTTTGATATACTATGATATACCTTGATGTCTCTTATTTCCTGCTCACAGATGGCTAAACTGAAGCATGGGGAAACATACATGCTATAAGTTAGTAGTAAGAATTAGGAGTCCTAACAATCTGTCTGATGTTCTAGTCAAGAACAAGTTGTTTTTCCTTGTTAGTACTGGGATTTGAGCCCAAAAATGTCTCTGGATACTGGCTTTCTTTCTTTGTCTACTGTGTCCTTTGGCAAATCAATTCCATCCTGTTGGCCTTAAGTTTTCCCTTCAACAAAATTAAAGAGATGGCATAAATAGAATTCTTATCAACTCTTGACATTTTGTAAAAAAGGAATCTTTCTTAGAGGATGGTGAGAACCCTGGCTTTATTTTTAGTTCAGTTTTATCGCCATCTTGTGGGTTTTTCTGATAATACAACCCAATTCTGGGAAAGAATAATTTGCGAACTTCTGTTAATCTTCATTCTAAACTCCCTCTTCTGGACACTTTCATGAATGTTTGCTGTCATCCATTTTCTGCTTGAATTAAACACTATCTTGGATGGGCATGAAGAATAGATTATAAATCCTATTTCCCCTGGAAGGGAAAAAAATGTGATGGAAAGAACACTGAACTTACAGAGAGCAAGAAACGATTTGAGTCTTACCTCATCCATATATTAGCTAATGAAATTTGAGCAAATTACTTAACCTCAATGAATTTTAGTTTCTTTTTTTTTTTAATCCACTAAAAGTGTGAACTAACAGGATCACTGTGAAAAGAATACTTTCTTTTCCTTATTTATTTATTTAGTGACTAAACTATCATTTATTTATTTACTTATTTTAAATTAAATACAAAATCAGAAAAAAAAAGCAAAAGAGGAAAAGAGAAAAGGGGGGAAACACTATTATGTGCTCAGCAGAACAACAGAGAGGAGTCAAAGTATGTAACAATAAATTTTCATTTCAAGAAAGCATGTATTATAATAGAAGACATATTCATGATTATCCATCTTTTCTTTGCATCCTTGTAGGGTTGTTTTTTTTGTTCTTTATTGTGACCTTTTTACTTTATTCTTTTTTTCTCCTTTCATCTTCCCCATCTTCCTCAAGTAGGCTACAGTTAAGCACGGATATATATATATATATATGACAGATAAATATAGATATAATAGCTATATATATATACATAAACACACACATATATACATATATGATATATATATTCAGAGGAGAACATTTTTTTTTTTTACATGACCAAACCGTTATTTTGCTGTACAAAAAGAATCAGACTCTGAAATATTGTACAATTATCTTGTGAAGGAAATCAAAAATGCAGGTGGGCATAAATATAGGGATTGGAAATTCTCAATGTAATGGTTTTTAGTCATCACCCAGAGTTCTTTCTCTGGGCGTAGCTGGTTCAGTTCATTACTGCTCCATTGGAAATGATTTGGTTGATCTCATTGCTGAGGATGGCCAGGTCCATCAGAATTGGTCATCATATAGTATTGTTGTTGAAGTATATAATGATCTCCTGGTCCTGCCATTTACCCAGCATCAGTTCGTGTAAGTCTCTCCAGGCCTTTCTGAAATCATCCTGTTGGTCATTTCTTACAGAACAATAATATTCCATAATATTCATATACCACAATTTATTCAGCCATTCTCCAACTGACGGGCATCCATTCAGTTTCCAGTTTCTAGCTACTACAAAAGGGCTGCCACAAACATTCGTGCATAGGTCCCTTTCCCTTCTTTTATAATCTCTTTGGGATATAAGCCAGTAGTAACACTGCTGGATCAAAGGGTATGCACAGTTTGATAACTTTTTGAGCATAGTTCCAAACTGCTCTCCAGAATGGTTGGATTCGTTCACAACTCCACCAACAATGCATCAATGTCCCAGTTTTCCCGCATCCAGAGGAGAACATTTTCTAAAATTTTATTGATAGATTTTGTTTTTTAAGATGCAGCATGGCTACATATGAATAGAGAAGAGCCATGAAGAACTAAGTTCAAGTCCTTATTGACACATTGTGTTTCTATAACCTTGGAAAAATCTTTTAACCTTTCAGTGATTCTAGGCCCTAGCTTCTTAAACTGTGGTTTTTGACCCTATAAGGAGTCACGTAATTGGATATGGGGATTGCAAAATTATGATTTATTATCATTAAATGTTTGATTTCTATACCTATTTTCTATACCCATATACACAAGGTTGAGTAAAATTTTCTCAGGTGAAAAGCGGTCCTGAGTGGAAAAAGTTTAAGAAGCTCTGCTCTAGGAAACTTTCTAAGAATATAAGTTGCTGAGAAAGTGCCAGATATGCATTAGTAGAGGAGGTCCTTCATTTGGGAGTTTTCTATATGAATAAATAGTCCCACAGATCTGTAAAGAAGGAAAATTATTGTTTCTCTTTTTGGGGGCCAGGCTTGATAATTAGAATTATGTAATGTTCAGTTTCAATCAACCAACCAAAAAACATTTTATTAAGTACCTCCAATATACCAGGCACTATCCATGATGAGGATGCAAAAAAGTGAAATAAACCCTGACCTCAATGTGCTTACACTTATAACAGGGAAGACATATCATAGGCGCCTATATACAGAATGAATACAAGATAATTTTGGGAGGCAAAGCATGAGAAGTTGTGGCAATCAAAAGGCAGTGCTGGAGCTGAGTCTTAAAAGTAACCAAAGATTCCAAGAAATTACGAGGAAGGAGCACATTATAGACATGATAGACTGGGCAAAGGCATGGAGATGAGATGGTACATCGGAAGTAGGAGAAGAGCAAGTATGTCTAGATCCTATAGTAGAGTGGAAGGATGTATTAGAGGGCTGGAAAAACAGGGAAGCAGTGGCTTATGAAGAAATTTTGATGTTAGAGGACTTTATATTTGATCCTAGAGGTAATAAGGAACCACTGGAGTTAATTGAGTAAGGCTGGGGGTGGGGGTGGGATAATATGGTCAGACTTATACTTGGGGAAAATTGCTTCTGCAGCTGAGTGGATGGAATGAAGTGGAAAGAAACTGAGGCAAGGAAACCAACTAGGCTATTCAAATAATCTGGCAACAGATGATAAGGGCATAAGAGATAGTGGTGGCAGTTTCTGGAGAGACAGAGGGTTGGTTGTCTAGGGGAGATATGGTGAAAGTAGATGTGATAAGATTTGACAATAGATTGGATATGTTAGGTGAATGTGAGTGAAGAATCAGGGATAATAAAAGTTTTTGAGCTCTTGACTTGGAAGATAGCAAAACCATCAATGTTTTGAAAATAAAAAATATTTTGAAATATTTTTAAAATTAGCTTTAATAATAAAAAAGAGAAACTAAGGTTAAATATAGAGATATGGTAATCAACTATGTAGAGAATTTAGCTAAAACCATGGGAACTGATAAGATCACCAAATGAAAGCATAAGAGGATCTAGAACAGTATATAAATATATATATATATATATGCATATAATGAGTATATATCTGTAAGAGATAGGGGATTTGATTCCCTTCTCCACTATAGTTGAGAAAATCACAGAAAACAAAAAATGAATAACAGCAATATGTCAACAAGGTGTTAATATTCAGTGATTTCTTATAAAGAATGAACATCTTTCTCTGAACTAAAAAGGCAGGAAATCTATTATTAAACAAGCAAAAATTGAACACCCCTTTCAGGGCTTTAAATTGCTAATCTCTAAAGGATTTCATCAATTCGGTTAAATTCAAACTAAGATCTCAAAATGGAAGAGAAAATTAATCTTTGAAAAGAAATCACTTTTGAGATTGTGGAAAAATTGAATAAATCTGTGTACTGAATTTAGGGGGGAAATACTGTTTCCTAAAAGACTGACCAAACAAAACTAGTGGATTGTGTATTGATAAATCCTCAGGCTGTATTCTATTCATCTAATTGACAACAACTAAACTAGACTGCTACTTCCTTGAGAAGCTCTCTTCTATTCCTACCCAAACAGAAAAGTCTGATGAGATTAACTACTGAGAAACTATTATCTCTTGGTAACAAACCTGATAATTGGCGATTACTGAGAGGTCAAAGTTAAGACCTTCTCCCCCAAATCATGAGACATCTTGTCTCAAATAAGGAAAGTGTCCAAGGGGCCTCTTCTGATAGGCCATTTGAACTTTTCTTTTGCCCTGTAATAAAACCCTAAACAAATGTCTATCTGTTTTGGTTGGAGCTTTTGCTATCTACCTGACAGCTCCCCATCTTTTGATATTAATTACATTTTTTAAAAAAGCTACTTCATCATTACTACATCATAGTTTTGGCAAACAAATCAAGGTGCAACAAAGTTCATTTCACACTAATATATTAACTGGATTTTTGTTATAAAAAAGGAGTTCTCTTTTAAAGAAAAACCTTTGACCAGTTCAAGAAGAAATCAAAGGAAATTAATATATCCAGAAGAGAGTCATGAGGAAAGTATGAAACTCAAAAATCGGGGGGAGGGGAGGGGGTATGAGTACATTCCATTAGCACCTGGTATAGGAAAAGCATAAGTCTCATTGGGCATGTAAAAGCACCCATAAACTCCATTGGGTCCCTTGCCTCTGAAAGCTTGGGCAGCCACCTGTAGCATTCCCTGTCAAACTCAATAGTGCCCTCTGCTATTAAGGTAAATACAGCTGATTCTTCCCAGTCACTTCCTGCTATGTCCCTCACTGAATGAAATTTGCACCAGACACAGACTGGTTGGTCTCATAATCCTTCATTAAGTAAAACAGCATCATGAATGACTGCATGGAGTCTTGGGCAAAAAAATAACTATAAAGAGTCATATAGAGGCTGCCTTTCTTGGTTCCTTTGAAGCATCTGTCATGTGATTCATGTCACTGAAGACTTGCTCCCCACGATTGTAAGTCATCAGAATGTTCTATGTGTCGTTGACTGTGTTTTCCTAGCAGGGATCCTAGCAGTTTGAGGAAACTACGGCCCACGGGCCAGATGCGGCAGCTGAGGACGATTATCCTCCTCACCCAGGGCCATGAAGTTTCTTTATTTAAAGGCCCATAAAACAAAAAAAAAAAAAATTTTTTTTTAAACAAAAAAAAAAATTATTTGTTTTTACTATAGTCTGGCCCTCCAACAGTCTGAGGGACAGTGAACTGGCCCCCTAGTTAAAAAGTTTGAGGTTGAGTGCCAGGACAGAAGCCCCACTTCCAAGGGTCCCAATTCACATTTTTATCTTCGGGTGTTGCCTCCTGATTTATTAGCTTCCAGGCAAAATGGAGGATGGGAGGAATCATCCCTAGGAGAATCTTAAAACCTCCTAATTATATTAAGCAATTCTCCCCCAGAGAAAGAGGGATTTTCTTTCTTCTGTTATCTAGAGTACTCAACTGAGATAATTTAAATGAGATCTAACAAAAACAGGGATTTTTTTCCCCATATATAGCAGCAACATGAATCAGGAAAACCCAAATGCTTGGAAGCATTTCAGAAGCTCGGAATATACACTTCTTTCAGTCTCAAGAATTATACATCCAAATCCTTTGATGAACCCAACTTTTGTGTTGGGCAGATGTTTCTACTATTAGATTGAGTTGATCTAAGTAATGTTTGGTGACATTGACTGGACATTGCCCAGTTCAACTATAATTAGTTTCTCTGTGTAACCTATGACCAGTAACCAAATTCTCATTTTCTTTTTGTGACTTAATCACATTTTGTACCATAATCATAGTACATTTCAGTTGTCTATACTTCTCCACATAGGAACCTTAACATTCTTTAGTTTTCAAATCTTTTTATACAAATAGCTGCGCTCTCCCGAATTCAACAGCCTAATCTGCCTAAACCAAAATAAATAAATACAAAAATATAATTAAAATAATCAAACCTAAAAATAACATCATCCCTGGTACTTCCAGATTAATTAGCGGCTAAATATAAAAATGAGGAGTCAAATTTCCCCTAAACCACAATGACTACATATAACACAGATAGCAGTGAAAATCATTCATTAGTACTTATGAATCCTAAGCAAGCAACTGCTCTAGATAAGGGGAAATTCTTCATAAGCATAAAGTACAAAGACTTCTTTGTTGTTGTTTTTCAGTTGTATCCCAGTCTTCCTAACCCCATTTGGGATTTTCTTGGCAAGGAGACTGGAATGGTTTGCCATTTCCTTCTCCAGATTATTTTACAGATGAGGAAACTGAGGCAAACAGGAGTTGTCCAGGATCACACAGCTACCAGGTGTCTGAGGCTGATTTCGTGAGTCCAGGCCCAGTGCCCACCTCGCTGCCCAACACTTACTTACATTTTCTTTGAAAACTATGACTATAACCACTCATTTTCTCAGTTGGGAAACTCAGTTGAGATACATTTAAGTGGGATTCAATAGAAATGAAATTTTCTATCTATACGGTAGGTGGCACCAGAGAAAAATAAATAAGCCTAAAAAAGAAAGTCAATGTTGACTGAATGTACAGAATTAATAATCCATAGGAACTAAATTTTGGATTGCTTTTCCAGGAATGATAGTAATTTTGTCCAGATAAATTTGTTAGTCTTTCTTGCGCTCAACTATAATTTTTGTAATACTGGAATCTTTTAAGATTGGAATAAAAAGTATAGTACATGGCCCTGGAATATAGAATTAGTGGGTCAGCAATGATTGCCAAAAAGGTTGCTTACATTTGACAAAGGCTGTAAAGAATAATAATGAGCAGGGATTTTACATCTGCTCTGTTACCCTCCCCCTTGAAGATTAGTCATTAATATAGGACCAACAACTTCCCTGAGACCCTTCCACACTTTCAGGAGGTGTTCTGATGCGTGTGTGTGTGTGTGTGTGTGTGTGTGTTTATGAAGGGGGGTGGGAATGAATACTTTAAACATGTCTTACCCCTCTATGCACCCAGCGAAAGAACTGCAGTAAGCCCTATCCCTAGGACCAGGCTGGCTACTGGTAGGACCCTGTTCCCCTTCCAATTTTAATTAGAAATCGTAAATTAAATTGTCCTTGCTTCTGCGAAGGGAATCTCCCTAATCCTGAGTTGTAGGATCCTTGGAGGGCATGGATGTTTAGGAGGATTAGCACCTTTGGTGTGAGGTTTTTCTGAGCCTTTTTCAGGGCTGCTTATCCATTTTTGGTGTCTGCAGGCCACCCCAACTCTAAGCTGTGACTCCAAGAAGCTGTAGCAGGTACAGGGATTGTAATCTAATAAAAACCATCTCACTAGAATGACTAAATAGGTTGAATGTAACTAACAGCTTCAAACCCATCAATAAGTTAGGGAGATGTCTACTCCAAGCAAATGAAGACTTCCCCGGTGGAATTGGTAGATGAGAACAATTTGTCCAGTGATCATGAAGGCAGCTAAAACAGATGCTATGGAGTATTTAGAGCTTGGCCAGACATTGAAGATGCTGAGGTCATCCACTGCATCCTGGGCCATTGCCAGGGAGCTTAATTTTGGTCCTTCCACAGTGTGTAAGGGGGCAGTTAAGTGGCGCAGTGAATAGAGCACCAGCCCTGAAGTCAGGAGGACCTGAGTTCAAATGTGACCTCAGACATTTAACACTTCCTAGCTGTGTGACCCTGGGCAAGTCACTTAACCCCAACTGCCTCAGCAAAAAACAAAACAAAACAAAAAACAGTGTGTGAGCAACAATAGAATCCATAGGTTGAGATGAGATGGTCTAGCCTGCCTAGCCTTTAGTAATAACAATGATAATGATAAGATCAGAGGATTGGAAAGGTTACATGATTTGGGACGAAGGATAATTTCTACTACCTGACAATTGCTTCCCACAGTAAAAAAAAAAGAAAGAAAGAATGTGAGGAAATATCTATAAAGATAATAAAATACAAATCAGTTATGAGAGAGTTCATACCTGAGCCTTCATGTGCTTTAATTCTCTGAAGGCCAGAGAAAGAATAAAGGAGGAAAAAAATAAGGATATACCCCACAAATCAGAAAATAAAATTCAAAATAGATTAGAAAGGGAGGTGCATAACAAAGAAAACACAGGAAAAATATAAAAGGATAATAAAAGCTGTTTGAACAAAAAAAACATTTAAAAATAAAGACTCATAGAATTGATACGTGAAGATGGAGCAAAATTTATTAAACATCATGTAATATAAAAAGAGCAGGTGAATACAGTCTATGGAATGCACCAATGAGAATTGGAGAATGAAGTGAAGGCCTTGGAGCGGCACCAGAAGCCATGAATGGGGTGGTGGCTGAGCTCAGGCTCCTGGGGAAGTCCACTCATAAGTCCAGGTGTGTGAAAGGCAGATAACTATTTTATCAGATTCTAGAAGAATTACCTGAAACAGATAAGCCCATTTAAGCTTGGGGAAACAAGTATGATCTTCAAGCAGAAAATCAAAGCTATTATATGAACTATTCACCTCTGGTTTACATGCTGAAAGAAATTTTCACCAATGGGAAGAACAGGTTCATCATCAGATGCCAGCTGGGGATGCATGTTAAACATTGTGTATAAACAGTGCTGGTCCAAGTCCTCATCTGAGCCCTTGGGAAGGGATTGCGAGAGAGAGAGAGAGAGAGAGAGAGAGAGAGAGAGAGAGAGAGAGAAATTCTTTTACCAAATGGTAATCAAGCAGGACCATGGTGTTCCTTGCTATCTTTTAGAGACAGTAAAGCTACAATAAAGGTTTCACTACCCAGAGGACAACTCCAGTATTGTTTCAGAACTGTTTAGTAGAAGATGGTTACTCTTTCTCCTTGTAACATATCTCTTTACACAGAGACAATTCTAATATCTTCTTTGCAGTTGCATCTTGGGAAGCAATTTTTTTTTATAAAGTTAAATTGTGTAGATCAAGAAAAATAAAAGGTCTTGTCAAATTATTTTAATAGGCATTTTGAACAATGACAATTTTGTACAAAAACATTTCTATCAAGGGAATTATGACAAATGAATACATCTAACAACTTCTTGTTTGGAAGAAGATTGCTTGTTACTGTGCCATATGCATGACTGTGTATGATACATTTAACCCTGACCTCAAGCTGAATCAGAATCATTTGTCTTGCTGATTTAGGTTCAAGAAATAGTCAAAAAGTGGTTTGTGCTTCAAAAATTAAAGTCATGGTACAAAACAAAGCAAAATTTTTAAAAAAAAATTTTTATAGCTTTTTATTTACATGATATATGCATGGGTAATTTTTCAACATTGACCCTTGCAAACCTTCTGTTCCAACTTTTCCCCTCCTTCCCCCCACCGCCTCCCCTAGATGGCAGGTAGACCAATACATGTTGAATATGTTAAAGTATATGTTAAATACAATATATGTATATGTATATACACAGTTATCTTGCTGTGTGAGAAAGATTGGATCTAGAAAGAAGGTTAAAAAAAAAAACCTGAGAAAGAAAACAAAAATGCAAGCAATAACAGAAAGAGTAGAAATGCTATGTTGTGGTCCACACTCATTTCCCATAGTTCTCTCTCTGGATGTAGTTGATACTTTTCATTACTAAACAAATGGAACTGGTTTGGATCATTTCATTGTTGAAGAGAGCCACATCCATCCTAGTTTTGTTGTTGCCCTGTACAATGATCTCCTGGTCTTTTCATTTCACTTAGCATCAGTTCATATAAATCTCTCCAGGCCTCTCTGAAATCATCCTGTTGGTTGTTTCTTACAGAACAGTAATATTCCATAACATTCATATACCACAATTTATTCAGCCATTCTCCAACTGATGGGCATCCACTCAGTTTCCGGTTTCTTGGCACTACAAACAGGGCTGCCACAAACATTTTTGCACATACAGGTCCCTTTCCCTTCTTTATTATCTCTTTGGGATATAAGCCCAGTGGTAACACTTTTGGATCAAAGGTATGCACAGCTTGATAACTTTTTGGGCATAATTCCAAATCCCTCTCCAGAATGGTTGGCTCTGTTCATAATTCCACCAACAAGGTATCAGTGTCCCAGTTTTCCCACATCCTCTCCAACATTCAGTATTATCTTTTCCTGTCATCTTAGCCAATCTGACAGGTGTGTAATGGTATCTCAGAGTTGTCTTAATTTGCATTTCTCTAATCAATAATGATTTGGAGCACCTTTTCATATGACTACAAATAGTTTCAATTTCTTCAACCAAAAATTGTCTGTTCATATCCTTTGACCATTTATCAGTTGGAGAATGGCTTGATTTCTTATAAATTTGAGTCAATTCTCTATATATTTTGGAAATGAGGCCTTTATTAGAATCTTTGACTGTAAAAATATTTTCCCAGTTTATTGCTTTTTTGTGGCTATAAAGTGCTAATATAATAAAAGTGATCACATTGCCTAAAATCATTTTTAGATTTTATGTTATTCTATTCAAGCTACCTAATAGTAATCCATTAAATTAGATAAAATAATAATACATTTATTTGGAAGGGGAAAAAAGATGTAGAATTTCAAGGTAAAAGTAGAGGTGAGCACAAAAATAGAAAGAGAACAGAATTTTCAGAAGTCAAATTATGTTATAAAGCAGTAATCACCAAAATTATCTGGTGTGCATTTTTTTAAAATTTAAAAATAAATCAATGAAAGATTAACTACTTAAGAAAGAATCCAAAATAGATGAATTAAATAAATTAGTGTTCAGTGAATCCAAGACCCTAAATAACTTGGGGAAAAATCCCTTACATTACAAAAATTTCAGGGGTAAAAAGGAAAGCGACTAGTCAAAAATTAATTTTGGAACAATTTCTCACATGATATAAAGCTTGAAGATATTATGTGACCTGGTTATTAAAGATATATATAATATATATAACTATATTATATGTATCATTTATATATATATTATGTGTATATATATATATATATATATATATATATGTGCATATATAAATAAATAACTATAGTTTGCTTGGAGGTGGGGGAAAATGAAAGGGGGGAAAAACAATAAAGAAAAATAAGGTGCACAACACAGAACCAAAGAACGATTTGCAAGGAAGTAAAGAAAAAATTGGACATTCACGAATATAATTTCTTCTATTAACATATTTTTTTTCTTGATCTGGTAATTTGTTGTTATATATTTTGAATCCTCCCTGATGTTCTGCTGGGCACATGACAATGTTTTCTTTTGTTTTGTTTTGTATTCCTTTTCTATTTTTCTTCTTTTCCTACTCTGTTTTTTCAAATAAAATTTTAAAAATAGAAAAATAGAAAAGTAAAGAAAAAATGAAACCTAAATTTATGTATATGCATATATGCATATATGTATATATACACATAAATTTTTAAAAGATTTATTTAGGAGAAGAGGTACAGACAAAATGAAGAGATACAATAGACACCAGGAGGGGTAAATAATTTCATATTTATTTCATATTTCATAGAATTGGGAGAGCAGACAGTTAGCAAGAAAAGGAGTTTTAACTATTATGATGGAAAAGACAAGTTCCCTAGTAGAACTCAACAATTAACCAGGAGAAAAGGAACACCCCCATGAGGTTGAAGTATGCTTTTATCTGAAAAGCTAAATTCACAGAGGAGTTTAGCATCTTAAAAGAGTTAGTTAGCAATAAGAAAGAGAAAGACACTATAAGGCATGGTGGGGGCATAACAAGAGAGACACCACGTGGAATAGGGGAAGGGGGAGGAAAAATACATCATGAGTCAGAATGTCATGGCAGGCTATAACCCAAAACATAGTAAGGTGGAGCTGCCCATGACCTCCACAGAAGGTGAGACTATGAAGCTAAACTGATAGCCATAAATGCCCTTCCCTGTCTGCCTTAGGGAGCACTTCCATTAATATGTCAGTCCCTTTCTGCCAACCACACCTAGTTTCTCAGGGCCTCATCAATATTACTTTCAGTCCCCAATAATTTTTTTGATCAAATAATGAATTTTTATCTCCAAACTTAAGTCTTTATACTTGTCAAATGCAAGGTTACTATATTTATGCAAATTTTGTCTACTCTGTTCCATTAATCTTTCTATTTCTTAGCCATTATCAGATAGTTTTGATAACTTAATGTAATTTAAAATCTGGACTTGCTAAACCTCTTTCCTTCAGATTTTTTCATTAGTCTATTTTCATGTGCAATCATCCTTTTTAAAATTATACTACATTAGGGAAATGCTTGTTATATTCTACAAATTAAAAAATAATAATAACTACTACTAGAATTGCTTTAGGCTTTTAAAGTGTTTTATATGTGTGTCTAATGCAGTTGACTATAAGCTGACTTTGCCTGATCAAATTACCTGAATAAAAACAAGAAGTTAAAAGAAGTATTCTTGAAACTAGCTTAAAAAAAAAAAAAAAGAAAGAAAGGAGCCTCCATCCAGAGTAAATGTTGCCACTTTCTATCCTCCCTCACCTTAGTTGTACTTTTAGTTGTTATGCAAAACAACTTTCATGACATCTTTCCAAGGCTGTATTTCTTGTGGGATTCTCTTCTGGTTATTGTGGATTTAATATTGCCAGCGTCCATTCCCAGTCTTCTTAAACACTCTAGGATTTTCAAACTGCATGGACCTCAGATTGTAATCCCTTTGCTACCTCAAATTTGAAGTTACCTTCTTATGGGCTCTAGAGACTCAGAGATTTACCTTCCTTATATAGTCCCAGAGAAACAGTTAATATTCAGAGAATCTCTGCAGAAATTGCAGAGTGACCAAGGGCTTTCCCCTTCAAAATTTACTTTGTTTCAATTTTGTTTATTTTTTTTAAAAGCTTTTTATTTGCAAAGCATATGCATGGGTAATTTTTCCAACATTGACCCTTACAAAACCTTTTGTTCCAAATTTTCCCCTCCTTCCCCCCACCCTCTCCCCTAGCTGGTGGGTAGTTCAATACATGTTATATATATTGAAATCCATGTTAGATCCAATATATGTATACATATTTATACAGTTATCTTGCTGCACATGAAAAATCAAATCAAGAAAGAAGGAAAAGAAAAACTGAGAAAGAAAACAAAATGCAAGCAAATAACAACAGAGAGAGTAAGAATGGTATGTTGTGATCCACAACCAGCTCCCAAGGTCCTCTCCTTGGGTGTTGATGGCTCTCTTCATCACTGAACAATTAGAACTGGTTTGAAACGTCTTATTGTTGAAGAGAGCCCTGTCCATCAGAACTGATCATTGAATAGTCTTACTGTTGCCATATATAATGATCTCCTGGTTCTGCTCGTTTCCCTTAGCATCAGTTCATGTAAGTCTCTTCAGGCCTCTCTGAAATCATCCTGCTGGTCATTTCTCACAGAACAATAATATTCCATAATATTCATATACCACAATTTATTCAGCCATTCTCCAATTGATGGGCATCCACTCAGCTTCCAGTTTCTTGCCACTACAAAGAAGGCTGCCACAAACATTTTTGCACATGTGGGTCCCTTTCCCTCCTTTAAGATCTCTTTGGGATATAATCTCAGTAGAAACACTGCTGGGTCAAAGGGTATGCATAGTTTGATACCTTTTTGAGCATACTTCCAAATCGCTCTCCAGAATGGTTGAATCTGTTCACAACTCCACCAACAATGTATCAGTGTCCCAGTTTTCCCGCATCCTCTCCAACATTTGTCATTATCTTTTCCTGTCATCTTAGCCAGTCTGACAGGTATGTAGTGGTATCTCAGAATTGTCTTAATTTGTATTTCTCTGATCAATAGTGATTTGGAACACTCTTTCATATAGCTGCAAATAATTTCAATTTCTTCATCTGAAAATTGTCTGTTTATATCCTTTGACCATTTATCAATTGAAGAATGGCTTAGATTCTTATATATTTGAGTCAATCCCCTATATATTTTGGAAATGAGGCCTTTATCAAATCCTTTGGATGTAAAAATGTTTTCCCAGTTTATAGCTTCCCTTCTAATCTTGTCTACATTAGTTTTGTTTGTACAAAAACTTTTTAATATAATCAAATTTTTTTATTTTGTGATCAATAATGATCTCTAGTTCTTCTTTGATCACAAATTCCTTCCTTCTCCACAAATCTGAGAGATAATTATCCTATGTTCTTCTAATTTGTTTATAATATCATTCTTTACATCTAGATCATGAACCCATTTTTGGTATACGGTGTTCGGTGTGGATCTATGCCTATCACTAGTATTGAGCATATGATAGCTATCTAACAAATGCTTATTGAATGAATTAATATAGTAATTCAACAGTGTTTCATGTGAGCAACCTATAGAGTTGTGCTTTGCAAGTCCAAAAAGACCTTTTTTTGAAGGTCTTCATTAGTCCCAAAGGAACAAAGCTAATATTGTTGAATGTTGGAATCCTTTTTCTGCTGGAGCCCAATTCATTTGCTTTGGATCACTTATCACTGATTTTGGTTTCATTGTTGTTTATGTGGTTATGAAAGTCACTTGATATCAGTTTCAGATGTCAGTGCCTCTTCCTTAAAATTCCTAATGATGAGAACATATAAAGATTAAAATAACAATCCTTTACTTCATTGTCAGGAGCCTAGCAATGCTAGAAGGAATTATAGAAAAGGTTACCAGCTTTACCAGCTCCACTCACTCCCTTTCCATCCTACCCCAGAGTTGATTTGGTCTAGGATTGACTTTTGGATGTCTTCACATTGGAAGGAACAATTGAAAACTTTTTTCTTCTACATGCTTTATTCTTTTGTAGGCTAATTAGATAACAGGTTCTTTTGTTGTGACTTTTATGGAACACAACTATTGTTTAGGGTTTTTTTGGGGTTTTTTGTTTGTTTGTTTTTTTACCAAAACTGGTTACAATAAGTAATTGTATTTTATGATGTTTTCATGATATGATATTTAACAATGGGGCAAAATGGAACATGGCTATAATGTATAAGACTTAGAGAAAAGTCTTGTCAGCTGACCAAGTTAGTGGTACTAAACAAGATACTGATCTGTTGAACTGATAAACTGATAAAAATCACCCCAAAACAGGAAGTAGGGTTAAAGGTAACTGCACTGAGTGTATATGCTTAGTGAGTTAATTAATATTAACTTTTCCTCCCACAAAGAGGAGTTTTTTTGTTGTTTTGTTTTGTTTTTTGCCATTTTTGAACATGGATTGTATGATGAGGGAGAGGGAACATGTTAAAGACGAACATTCAGTGGGAGGATCAAGAAACCTGTTAATTTTGTCATCTCAGCCAATTGGAGAAGATGAGAGAGAGGTCTTGAGTTTCTGGATGAGAAATAAAAGGCTTAATCCCAGTGTGGATCTACCTAGGGATTGCCCCAGGGTGCATCATCCAATTCTTACAAGAATCCATTTCTTGTAAGAATTGTAAAGAAATTGACTTACTTCATACACTCCTGAGTCTTTTTTATTCTTTGCAGAATATTTATGACAGTTTGTATTTTTATTATTATTAGTTTTTAAAGACTGGCTCTCCCTCCCTTTTACAGGCTAAAGTGCAGGTACAATACCCAGCCAGATACTTCTCAGATCAAGTATGAGATTTTGAACTCCTTGTTTTGCTTTCCAAACCCATTATCCCCTTCTTGGGAAAACTAGTGTCTCCTCATTCACCATATTAAAGTGGAACTTAGTGTGGACACCCAATCATCATAGCCCACAGCAGCTCAGAACTCCCTAACTCAAGAAATATGATCACCTCAGCCTCCTAAAGAGTCCAGATAACAGCCATGTACCGCTTTGTTCCATTGTTAAATATCATATCATGAAAATAGCATAAAATACAATTACTTATGATGTAATGTGATTTTGTGATCCCCTGACGTTGGGGGGCTTCTGTTCTAATGGGTCCTGGGTCTTCTGGCTTTGGAATCTGCCCCAGGAAACTCTCATACCCAATCTATCTGATTCTGATCACCCTTAGCCAGATAGCTTCTGGCCTCAGGAAACTCCCACAGATAAAACTCCAGAGACAATAGTGAATAAGACCACTCCAATTCATTGGTGATTGGTAATCTTGTCAGTAATAATCTGATCAACTGAGAATCACTCCTACTGAAGACAATTCCTTCCTACCTATGAGCCATAGAATTAATATATCTATGATTGAAAGTGCATGTGTATTTCCTTGCTTCAGTTTCTCTACTGAATTCCTTTACAATTCAGTCTGAGGAAAAACAATGAAAACACAAAATAAGTCCATTTCTGTTACTGATCCTTTAAGATACATGATGACACTGAAAGGGTATAGAGGGAAATATTAATGGTATGAGATGGCAATAAAATCCTAGAAATGAAATAGAAGGGACTAGATGTAGGACATAGAGGAAATAAATAACTGAGATCAATTCCTAGAATTCACACTGAAGGAGAAAACCCTTGTGAGCATATCAAGATATAAAATGAAAGAATGTGTTGAGTGTTGTACCAAGGAGTATATCAAGTCTGACCACTGGCAACAAATTCTGTTGTCCAATGTGTGGTGTACCATTATACCCAACACAGTTAAAAATCCCCAGAAGATTCAGGTTTAAAATGTACCTATATTTTTTGTAGGAGTCCACTCAACCCTAGTGCATCATGCAGGACAAACATCCCCTTGGACTCTGTTCAAGGTACTGAATCATGTTTCAAAGGAAAGAGGTACTGTTATGGATGAATACAAAGAGGAATGGAGGATATCTGGAAAAAGTGTAGGGGGAGTAAAAATCAAAGTTATTGGAATATAAAATGACAGTAACTAGAAGTTACTGCGGAAATGGAAAATTAATTTTGCAATCCTTCAGGAGAGGATAGAGTATCCTAATCAACGATCAGAGTCACCTCCTCTATCTCTGTTTGACTCCAGAAAAAATCTTACTTTCTATATCATTAACCATTTAGGATGTCTAAAGGAATCTAGAAATATGAGAGCCAGGCTCAGTACAGATTATCTAATACAGAAAACATTCTACATTTTACTAGTCTCCCAGAAGGGGCCTATAAACTTTATATCGGCATCTGATGATGGAAATGGAAACTGAAAAGTTTTAATGGCAGCAGTAGAGAGGTCAGAATTAAGAATGGAAATTGCCAGACTTATATGAAAAATAAAGGATATTAGTAGAAATCAAATAGAATAAAGAAAATGCCTGAAAATACTATGAAAAAAACTTCAACTCTTATTGAAGCACAGAGAGATCTTAAAGGGATATAAAAACACTAGAATCAAAGGAGAGGTTTGGGCATTTCCTGTCCATAACAGCAAAAGTCAAGTTTGAAAATAAGTTAAAGTGGGAGGAAGTAGAGTCAAATTGAACTTACTTTGTGGCTGTGGCTGTGGATAGTAGTTATCTGAGAAAAAACAATGGAAAGGCAAAATAAATCCATTTTGCTTATTGGCCCTTTTAGATTTATGATGATACTAGGAGGTTATATTGGGAAAGATACCAATGGTCTAAGATCGAAAGACATACAGAATAGCTGGAAACAGAGCTGAAAGTAGGAGGTTCAGGGGACATGGAGGAAAAAAATAGCTGAAGTCAATTCCTGTAATAAAGGCTGGAGGAGAAAACCCCATTGAGCATAACATGACATGAGCAGGATTATCCCAGACCTGGTCACTGGCAATAAATTCTCTTCAAAATCAAATGAAACAAAAAAGTCAGAAAATGTAAAACAACCTTCAACTCTTACTGAAGGAATTATAAAGCAAAAACAAATACATGAAATGGACCTAAAAACCTTAGTTAGTGTACAAGGGGTAGAGATGGATTTTGAGTCTTTTTTATTCATTATACCAAAAGTCAGTCTGAAAAAAAAAATAAAATGGGATAAATACATTCAAATGGAACTTACTGTGTTTGTAGGTTTTATTCTTTCGTAATGGACATAACAAGTTATCTGAGAAAAAAACAATAGAAAGGCAAAATAAGTCCATTTCTCTTATCAATCCTTTTAGATTCATGATGACATTAGCAGTTTATATTGGGGAAAATACTAATGGTCTCAGATGGAAAGGAATTCAGAATAGCATGTGGAGAGAATCAAGTAAAAATTCTAGAAATACAGTTAAAGGGAGGAGATTCAGGGGATGTAGAGAATGGTCAATTTCCATAATTAAGGCTGGAGCAGAAAACCCCAGTGAGCATAACATGTATTGAGCAGGAATATCCCAGACCTGCACCCTGGCAACAAATTCTCTTCTCTTATATGTGGTATATAGTTATACCAACCACACAAAAAACCCCAAAAGATTCAGGGGTTGAAATGTCCTTAATTCTTCACAGGAGTCCTCCCAATCTTAATGCATCATCCAGGACAAACATCCCCTTGGAGCCATCAGTGGACACTGTTCAAGGTGCTGAACTATCTTTCAAAGATCTCTTTGGCAGGTACTATTATTCATGAATACAAATACCATTGGAGTGCATCTGGAAAAAGTGTAGGAAAACAGAACATCAAAAGCTATTTGGATATAAAATGATCATCATAATTCAGGAGTTACTGTGGATATGGAAAGGTCACTTTAGAATTTTTCTGGAGAAGTTTTAGAACATCCTATTCAATGATAAGAATTACCTCCTGTAATGTTCTGGTTGGTTTTCTGGAGGTCTTGGAGCAGCCTTCATTTCAGCAAAGTAATCACCACAAGAATAGCCAGATATTAAAATCAAAATTCTTTATTTTCTCCTTCACAGTCTAGTTTCCTTGCCTGGGGCCCAGCTAGCTTTCTCGTGGCCTTCAAATGGGCCTTGGTCTCAGTGCGGGGAGCAGGAGGACAGGCCAGCCACCATGAGGCTGATGAAGATGGAATGTATGTCTCTCCTTGACTCAGAGAGCTTAAGCTCCTGCCTCCAGTGCTCTGTCTTCTCTGGCTCTGTCTCTGAGCCTCTTGGTCTTCCAGGAGAGTCACCAGGAGCCTGACAAAAGTTGGAATGAATCTTGTCCAATCCTTGCTGGCTGTTATATACTCTATTATTATTACATTACCATAGGTGTGAATCTTGTGGAACTATATTAAATACTAAGTACATGTATTGAACTAGAGAACTATTAATCACCATGCTAAACTAGATAACCATTGTATTATCAATTCCACTTAGCACCTTGTAAAAATCCTTATTTCAAATACAGAGTTCTGGCCCATAACATCTCCCTTTTTCTTTTGTTTTAGAACATAGGTGGTCACACCCTCCTTGACTTCTCAGGGAGCTGAGGACCCCAAAAAGGAAGTGATCATGCCTTCCCTGACTTCTCAGAAAAAGGGATGAAAACACCAAAAAAGGAGGTGATCACACCCTCCCTGAGATCTCAGGAAGGGAGATGAAAACACCAAAGGGAAATGGGTAATCAAACCAAATTAGTGGGTTTCTAACGGTCTCACTTGAAACAAATATACCTAAATCCATCAACATGGGAGGTATTACACAAGTACATAGCAATATAGTACAGGCTAGTAGTGATATAACAAACAACATGACCAACATGAGGAATTATACATGTCCATAAGTCCTAGAAATAGTCCAAAACTAATCTATTATCCATCATTTCATGTGTCAGGGAATCCAATGATTCTTGCAAGTTTTGAAGTCCTGTATCAGTCTTATCATGTCTCAGAGAATCCAATGATTCCTGCAGATTTTGAAGTTCTGCAACAGTCTTATCAACAATTTTTCATCTCAGGGAATCCAATGATCCCTGATGGTTTTAAAGTCCTGCAACAGTCTCATTATCAGCCAAGCTCTTTCAGTGTCACGTGTTTCTCAGATCTTTTTTGTTTAGAGGTTTTCTTTTTTCTTTCTCTCTCAAGTTACTTGTTGGCACCCATCTGATTCCTTCTCCATATGTAGAGAGACAAGCAAACCCTTTCCCCCAAGCAGTTAACCTATCTAGTCCCTTCCATTCATCACTTTCTGGATCTCGCCACATCACTTGGAGATTATATTGGAGCTGTTTGCACTGAACACTGCCCTTCTGTGATTATTCTCCCCAATTGTAATCCCTTTTCCCCATCTGATTGCTTCTCTGCTGATTGATCATATCAGAGTATTGAACTTCTAAAGACTTTCTGGGTATAAACTCAGCTGTCATCATGCCCCACTTGTTTTTAGTTTGAGGTCTTGGAGCTGGGCCCGCCTCTCATTTCCCTGGGTCAATCTACATTCTGAGGCCCAATGGAAGCCCTTGTTATATTTTGGACACAGGGTTTTGGGTCTTGTTCTCTCACCCTGTCTTCTTACTCTATCTCTTTGCCTACATTGAGCTTTCAGGTGCCCTACTTTACCACACTGAAAGAATTGATGAGTCTCTCTGGAAGTCCCTTGCCAAGAGGGAGCCTGTCTTCTCATGTTCTGCATTATACCCTGGATATAAAAGGGATTTGTACCCTCTGTGGCACAACGTTTCATGATCTCCTCTAAAGGAGCATCTTTGTGTAGTCCCCATATAATTCTTTTACAAACTTCATTAGCATTTTCTTTAGCAAGTTGTTTGATCGTTATTCCTGTAGCTTCATTTTCTCCAATCATTCATGTGACAACTGTTTGCAGATATCCCACAAAATCAGAAAAGGGTTCATTTGGACCTTGCTCTATTTTTGTGAAGGCTTCCCCTCTATCTTTTTTTCCTGGGAGGGAGCCCCATGTTTTATAGCAGCAGCAGTAATTTGCTCATATGATATCAAAAGTTAATTAATCTGCTCTAAAGTGTCTGCATACTCACCTATACCTGCTAGTCGATCAAAGGTGACTGACATATTAACTCCAGTTTGCCTATTTCATTGGTCTTGTATTCTACATACTTCACTATACTCTGAAAGCTACAACAAATTTTGTCCAGGTTCTAAACATGTCCTTGCTATAGATTTCCAATCACTAGGGGTTAAAATTTCATAAGCCAAACTCTCTAATACCATCTTAACATAAGACAATGTAGCCTCATAAAGATTGCAACTCTCTTTCAAATCCTTGATTTTTTCCAGATCAAAATGAGTGTATCTTCTCCTGGCTTGACCTGAAGAATCAAATTCTTCAATCACAGAGTATGCTTCTATTAAATCAGATATATCCTGTCCTTCATTTTTTTTTTTTTGTTTGTTTTAACCAATGTCTTTTGTAATCTCATAGGTTGCTTCATAGGTGGTGCTGATTGTGTCACTGCCCCTCCCCCTCCTCCTCTTTTCACCCATGAAGGGTTAATTGAGGAGAATAGGTCAGGGGTTGGGGACTGCCCTAATGGCTCCTGCTGTGAAGCACTACACGCCTTAATTTCATCAGCTTCATACTTAACTCCATTCTTGTCTAATTCTTCATACTTTTCACTTAGTTTGTCAGTATCCTCCCCCTCCTGTTCTTTCTTCTTTTTTCTTATTCTAACACTTATATAATTCCTTAAAGCCAATTGTATTAAGTTATATGTATAGAATGTTTCTTTAGGAATTGAATCAGGACCACTATCATTGTAATATTCACATAGTTGCTCTCCTACTAGTTTCCACTCATCTGGATCTAAGACGAGAGGAACCAAAAAGATGTGTATTGTAATGTTTCTAAAAGTTCAATGATCTGCTCATGTTACATTCAAACCTTGATTTTTTATTATTTAACTATGCTTTTGATACATTTTCCTTGAGATGGAAAAGGCTCCTTTCTAAATATTTGTCCCATTCAGCTGAAACACTACTTTAGCCCTTAACAAAATTTCCTTCTTGTCTGTTTTTGTACTCATCCTAATTTCTGGGTCACAGGGACTTTTCCACTGAACTCAGGATCATGTCAGTGGATCTGGTGATTGCTGATTGTAAATCCTTAGTCCCACTTTGGGTGCTAAAATGTAATGTTTCAGTTGGTTTTCTGAAGGTCTCTGAAGCAGCCTTCTTTTCAGCAGACTAATCACCACAAGAATAGCCAGGTGTTAAAGTCCAAAGTCCAAATTCTTTAATGTCTCCTTGCCTGGGGCCCCATTAGCTTTCTTGAGGCCCTTCAGACAAGCCTTGGTCTCAGGGTGGGGAGCAGAAGGACAGGGCAGCCACCATGATGGTGTAAGATGGAGTGAATCTTTCTGAGTCCAAGGGCTTGTGCTTCAGCCTCCAGCCACCACAAAGATGGATGATGGAATGAATCTTCGCTGAGTTTGTCCCAGCTTATATGAAATATTACAGTTAAATCCATTCATCATACTGAGTATAAGCCAATCATTATATCACTAGGGAACTATTATTTGTGGTAAAATTAAAGCAATCATACTGAACTAGAGATCTATTAATCCCCATTGTCTTATCAATTCCACTGACATAATACTATGTAAGAATCCTTGTTTCCAGTACAGGGTTCTGGCCCATAACAACCTTGTCTGCCTCTTTCTGACTCCCCGTAAAATCTTAGCTTCCATATCATAAATCATTTAGGAGACTCAAAGGAACCTAGAAAAATTAGAGGCAGACTCAGTCCAGATGTCTAATTTTCAAAACATTGTACATTTTGCTAGTACTCTAGAAGGACCTGTAAACTTTCTCTTTACTGCACCTGTTGATGGAAATGGAAGCTGTTTCAATGGCAACAGTAGAGGTCAGAATTTAGAACAGAAATTGCTAAGCATACATGAAAAATAAAGGATATTTGTGAAAATCAAGTGGAATAAAGAAAAAGTCTGAACATACTATGAAAAAAAAAAAACTTCAGCTCTTACTGAAAGACAGATAGAGCAAAGGCAGATACCTAAAAGGAACCTAAAAACCTTTGTTAAAATTCAGGCATTAGAAATAGGCTTTGAGCCTTTCTTGTCCATTACAAAACATCAGTCTCAAGAAAAACAAGATGGGAAGAAAAATAAATTAAACTTACCTCCCTTATTGCTTTCGCCAGGTGACTGTGGATTGAAATAGTTATCTGAGGGAAAAAAAACAATGGAAAGGCAAAATAAGTCCATTTCAGTTATTGACACTTTCAGATTCATGATGACATTAGAAGGTTATATTGGGCAAAACACTAATGGTCTGAAATGGAAATGGATCCACAATAACATGTGGAGAGAGGCAATAAAATCCTAGAAATGGAGTAGAAAGAGGCGATGGAGAGGACAAGAGAAAAATAAATAGCTGAAGTCAATTGCTAGAATTAAGACTGGAGGAGAGATGATGAGCCTACCAAGATATAATACTGGAGGATAGGTAGAGCCTTTTGAGAAGGAATATTTCAGGCCTAGCCACTGGCAACAAATTCTGTTGTCTCGTGTGTGTGTATAGGTGAAACCACAATGCTTAAAAACTGCCAGAATTTCAGGAGTTTCAAATATCCCCTTGGAGTCATCAGTGGACACTGTTCAATGTCCTAAATCATCTTTTTTTTTTTTTTTTTCATTTTATTTTATTTATTTATTTTTTTTATTTAATAGCCTTTTATTTACAGGATATATACATGGGTAACTTTACAGCATTAACAATTGCCAAACCTCTTCTTCCAATTTTTCACCTCTTACCCCCCCCACCCCCTCCCCTAGATGGCAGGATGACCAGTAGATGTTAAATATATTAAAATATAAATTAGATACACAATAAGTATACATGACCAAAACGTTATTTTGCTGTACAAAAAGAATCAGACTCTGAAATATTGTACAATTAGCTTGTGAAGGAAATCAAAAATGCAGGTGTGCATAAATATAGGGATTGGGAATTCAATGTAATGGTTTTTAGTCATCTCCCAGAGTTCTTTTTCTGGGCATAGCTAGTTCAGTTCATTACTGCTCCATTAGAAATGATTTGGTTGATCTCGTTGCTGAGGATGGCCTGGTCCATCAGAACTGGTCATCATATAGTATTGTTGTTGAAGTATATAATGATCTCCTGGTCCTGCTCATTTCACTCAGCATCAGTTCGTGTAAGTCTCTCCAGGCCTTTCTGAAATCATCCTGTTGGTCATTTCTTACAGAACAGTAATATTCCATAATATTCATATACCACAATTTATTCAGCCATTCTCCAACTGATGGACATCCATTCAGTTTCCAGTTTCTAGCCACTACAAAAAGGGCTGCCACAAACATTCGTGCACATACAGGTCCCTTTCCCTTCTTTATAATCTCTTTGGGATATAATCCCAGTAGTAACACTGCTGGATCAAAGGGTATGCACAGTTTGATAACTTTTTGAGCATAGTTCCAAACTACTCTCCAAAATGGTTGGATTCGTTCACAACTCCACCAACAATGCATCAATGTCCCAGTTTTCCCACATCCCCTCCAACAATCATCATTATTTTTTCCTGTCATCTTAGCCAATCTGACAGGTGTGTAGTGGTATCTTAGAGTTGTCTTAATTTGCATTTCTCTGATTAATAATGACTTGGAGCATCTTTTCATATGACTAGAAATAGTTTCAATTTCTTCATCTGAGAATTGTCTGTTCATATCCTTTGACCATTTTTCAATTGGAGAATGGCTTGATTTTTTATAAATTAGAGTTAATTCTCTATATATTTTGGAAATGAGGCCTTTATCAGAACCTTTGACTGTAAAAATATTTTCCCAGTTTATTGCTTCCCTTCTAATCTTGTCTGCATTAGTTTTGTTTGTACAAAAACTTTTCAGTTTGGTATAATCGAAATTTTCTATTTTGTGATCAGTAATGATCTCTAGTTCTGCTTTGGTCATAAAGACCTTCCCCTTCCACAGGTCTGAGAGGTAAACTATCCTATGTTCCTCTAATTTATTAATAATTTCATTCTTTATGCCTAGGTCATGAACCCATTTTGACCTTATCTTGGTGTACGGCGTTAAGTATGGATCAATGCCTAGTTTCTGCCATATTAGTTTCCAATTTTCCCAGCAATTTTTATCAAACAGTAAGTTCTTATCCCAAAAGCTGGGATCTTTGGGTTTGTCAAAGACTAGGTTGCTATATTTGTTGACTGTTTTATCCCTTGAACCTAATCTATTCCACTGATCAACTAATCTATTCCTTAGCCAATACCAAATAGTTTTGGTAACTGCTGCTCTATAGTATAGTTTTAGATCTGGTACAGCTAAGCCACCATCATTTGATTTTTTTTTCATTAATTCCCTTGAAATTCTTGACCTTTTGTTTTTCCATATGAACTTTGTTGTTATTTTTTCTAGGTCATTAAAATAGTTTTTTGGGAGTCTGATTGGTATAGCGCTAAATAAATAGATTAGTTTAGGTAATATTGTCATCTTTATTATATTTGCTCGCCCTATCCAAGAGCATTTAATATTTTTCCAATTGGTTAGATCAGACTTAATTTGTGTGAAAAGTGGTCTGTAATTTTGCTCATAAAGTTTCTGATTTTCCCTTGGCAGATAGATTCCTAAATATTTTATATTATCAGTAGTTACTTTAAATGGAATTTCTCTTTGTAACTCTGACTGTTGGATTTTGTTAGTTGATATATAAGAATGCTGATGACTTATGTGGGTTTATTTTATAACCAGCAACTTTGCTAAAGTTGTGGATTATTTCTAATAACTTTTTGGCAGAATCTCTGGGGTTCTCTAAGTATACCCATGTCATCGGCAAAGAGTGATAATTTGGTTTCCTCATTGCCTATTCTTATTCCTTTAATCTCTTTCTCAGCTCTTATTGCTATAGCTAGCGTTTCTAACCCAATATTAAATAGTAACGGTGATAGTGAGCAACCTTGTTTCACTCCAGATCTTATTGGGAATGGTTGCAGTTTGTCTCCATTACATATGATGCTTACTGATGGTTTTAAATAGATGCTGCTGATTATTTTAAGGAAAAGTCCATTTATTCCTATACTCTCAAGTGTTTTTAATAGGAATGGATGTTGGATTTTATCAAATGCTTTTTCTGCATCTATTGAGATGATCATATGGTTTTTGTTAATTTGGTTATTAACATGGCCAATTATATTGATAGTTTTCCTAATATTGAACCAGCCCTGCATTCCTGGTATAAATCCTACTTGATCATAGTGTATTATCTTGGAGATGATTTTCTGTAGTCTTTTTGCTAATATCTTATTTAAGACTAAATCATCTTTCAAAGATATATTTGCATGGTATTATTTTAGATGAATACAAATGGCAATGGAGGGCATTTGGTAAAAATATAGGGGGAATAACAATCAGTTATTGGAATATAAAATGACCACCATAACTTAGGAGTAATTATGGAAATGGAATTTTTCTATTATGTAGAACATCCTTATCAATGATCAGGTTTGACATCTCTGCCTCTTTCTCACTCCAGAATAATCTTAGTTTCCATATCATTAATCATTTAGGAGTCCAAAGGAACCTAGAACAATCAGAGCCAGGATTAGTTCAGATGTCCAATCTTAAGACATTATACATTTTACTAGTCTCTTAGCAAGAGCCTCTACACTTCCTGGATGAGAAATTTCAATGACAATTGCAGAGAGGTTAGGATTTAGAAAAATAATTAGTACATGAAAAAATTGAGGATATTGGTAGAAATCTAATGATATAAAGAAAAAATCCTAAAAATACTAGGAAAAACTTCAATTCTTAAATTCTTTCAATTCTGAAAGAGGGATAGAACAAAGGCAAATACCTGAAAGGGACCTAAAGCCTTAGAATCCAAGGAGTAGAACTGCATTTTGGTTTTTCTTGTCCATTTTAGCTAAATCAGTCTGAAGTAAAATAAGTCAAGTTAACTTATCACATAGATTATTTCGTACTTGCTCTTCAAAACAATCTTTTTCTGCCCCTTGAGAAAATCAATTAAAAGACAAATTTAGCTTCTTTCTGTTATTGACCCATTTGGATTCATAGTGACCCTGGAAGTTTGTATTCTGGAAACTTAGGAGGGTGACATAGGGAAAGTGTTTGAGGTTGATACTCAGAGTTAAGCTTAGAATAGAAAATCCCAGTCGGTACCTAAGGATACAAAACAAGAAAATAAATGGGGCCTTGTGAGAGGGTCCTGCTTAGTGACAAGTGAAGTTGTCTGACATTCAGTATGTGGTTGTCCTCACTATACTAAAAAGAAAAAAAAAACTTCAGGGATTGAAATTTCCCGCATTATTTCTAGATCTCCACCCAATCTTAAAGTATGGTGTAGGCTCTAGCCCCAGGAGCTCTCAGTGGATACTCTGGAAATCAATGTCCTGAACCTTCTTTCAAAGACATATCTAACAGGTGCTACTCTGTTAGAATACAGACAAAGAGGTAGAGAGCATCAGGGAAAAGCAGAATTGAAGAACCAGTCTAGGACATTGCAATAGAATATAGTCATTTTTTGCCCCTAAAACTTGACATGGGTCAGAAAAGCCAAAATATGATATTTTTTTTTAAGCAATTGGGGTTAAGTGGCTTGCCAGGGTCACACAGGAAGTGTTCAGGGTCTGAGGCCAGATTTGAACTCAGGTCTTCCTGATTTCAGGGCTGGTGCACTGTGCACTATGCCACAGCTGACCCAAGATGTGAATTTTTTCTGGACAAAATAGGACATTGAATTAGGAGTCCTAATAAGAGTGGAACTAGCTCTTGCTGCTGCTTCCTGACCCCCCCAAAACAAGGAATATATCAGGCCTAGCCACTGGCAACAAATTTTGTTGTCACGTGTGTGTGTATAGGTGAAACCACAATGCTTAAAAACTCCCAGAATTGTTAATATTTCTATATTTCCACCTTCAGTGAGCATTAATCATTTACATTACAGAAATATAGTGAAATGAAAGATAAGTTCACTCCAGATGTCCAATTCCTAAGCCATCATAACATGTGTTAGTCCCTCAGCAGGGACCTGGATGCATTCATAACTACTGGTTTTAAGAAGTACAGGAGCGAGATATGATATTTGAAACATTTTAACAGTAACAAAGGAAATGCTGTGACTTAGAATAAAGATGAGCAGGAAAGAGGAAAAAAATAAAAGACTATTTGTACAAATCAAAAGTAAAAAAGGAAACTCCTAGAAATACTAGGAAAGAATTTGAGTTCTTACTGTAGAATTAATAGGCAAGAGTATACCAAGTGAAAGAGACCTAAAAATCTTTGAATCTAAAGACTAGAGGTGAGTCTTAACCTTTTCTGGTCAATTATCACTAGGTTAGTCTGAAAAGACTTTTGGGAGTGACAAAAAAGTCAAGTTTACTTACAAGTGAGCTGAAAGTTGTCCATAAAAAAGCCATAATATGCTGAAAGACAATTCAGAGAGAAAATGAGCCCACTGTGATCATTAAACCTGCTCATAGTGACACTGAGAAACCTCCCAGAGGAACAAGAACTCCTGGAATAAGGTTGAAAAGCATCCAGAATGTCACCAACAAGAAAATTCTGGAAAGCATATAGTTGATAAGGGTCACAGGTGGCAAGCAGCATTTTTAAGGCCTCATTTCTGAGTCTGGCGGACTGCAGGGGAAAACAGCAGTGATCATGCAAAGATATCAAAAGTCAGAGTTTGTGTACCCCTGTGAGAGGGAGCATCATTATGTACCACATTTCTAGAACAGTTGCACCATGATCCTTAGAAAAACCAGATTGACATTTTTGAGAGAAGTCCACCCTACCCTAAAGCAAGGTCTTCCCCTGGGATTGTCAGGGGCTATGCTAGAATAAAATATCCTGAACCTTCTTTCTAAGGGCCATCTGATAACTGATTTTCTGTATGCATGTGGACAACAGTGGAAGCAATCAGCAAAAAGTGTTCTTGGGAAAAAAAAAAAAGGACATCACAATACAGAATAATGATTTATTATGTATAAGCTCCCATGTATCTAGAAAGCTACATTTTGGAACCTTTATGGATAGTATAAGGCTCATGCATCCTAACCCTGGATGAAACAAGAATTTAACTCCATGGGAATCCAGAAAAACTTGACTATTTCTGAACCTTCTCAATTCTCATGCTCTATTCAATGACAAAGTTTTCATACAGAGAGACATGAGTCAGATCAGTCCAGAGGGGAAAAAGAGACTAAACCAGCCTGTGTTCACCTTCTTTCTAATAGACTTTATGGAAGGTACAAGTTGGCTATGGAGGCTGAGAGATTTCTTTGGGAACAGTAGAGAGGCCGGAATGGAGGCTAGAGACTGGAAGCAATACATGAAACAGAAAGATCTTTTGTAGAACTCAAAGGATATGCAGAAAAGACCTGGAAATTCTGAAAAACAATGTTGGACCTTACTGAAGGACAGAGAGAGAAAGAGGCAGATGACTAAAAGGGCCTCAAACCTTAGAACCTAAGGACTAGACATGAATTTTAACTAAGCCTCTCTTGCTTGACAGTCATAAAAAATAATGACAAAGAGCAAAAAAAAAAATAAATAAATCAATAAAAGTCAAGTTAACTTACATTCTTGATTTATAGGAGCCCTACTGTTAAAATTTCCTGCCAAAAAATACAAAGACAATACAAGCTCATCCTTGTCGTTTACCTTTCTAGACTTGAGGTCACACCTAGCAGGTTTGGGGTAGGGTCTATTTGAAGAAGTATTACTATATGAAGAAGTAATCAGACTTCTCTGATATTGAACATATATCCAACATGTGGAGAGAGGCAGGGAAATTCTGGACACTGATGAAGAGGTAGAAGATGCAGGCTACATGGGGAAAATGTTCGGACACAAATCTCAGACTGAAGATTGGTGGGGAAGGGGGGGCAGTAATCTAAATGATCCCAGAAAGGTGCCAAGAATGTGATATGCTGGACCTTTGTCAAAGGGAACACAGCAGGCCTGGCCAATAGCAAGAAGTTCTCTTCTAGGACATTGAGTTGGTATTTCTCTTCATAACCCTTACAAAAACCAGTAGATTCAGATGCTGAAATGTCCATAGATTTTTGGCAGAAATCCACCTCGATCCATCTAGAGCCAGATCTAGGACAAACATGCCTCTTGAGCTGTTAGGGACCAGGAAGGAATTCATTGTCCTAAGCCTTGTTATGAAGGCTTCTCTAGCTTTTGCTCCTCTGGATCAACATAGATAACATTGTCACCAGAGGATGACAAGTACATTGATTAATATTAAATGACCACCACAAGCTATCTCTAGATCCAATGGATCTAGAGAACTAAGATTGGGGAGATTTCCAGAGAGGACATCTATTGCATTCTAACTATTGACAAAACTGATCTGTCTCTTCAGACAGCCAAAGAATCTTCAACCATTCTAATCTACTTATGTTAATTAATCAGAAGAAAATTGGTTTAAGAATAAAAAAGGACTAAGTTAACTTATCTATTTGATGAGGTGTGTTTTGAAAACACATATTTATGTCTGAGGAAAACAATTCAAAGAGAATATAAATCATCTGTGTCACTGACATGTTTTGGCCTCTGGCAAGGTTGCCGAGTTACAGGGAACAACAAGAAGGGCTACTGGTCTGGGGATGGGAAAAAGTGCAGAGTGGCATCTGGAAAGGCAAAATAATCCCCCTAACTAAATATAAGCTAGAGGACTCAAGTGGCCTGAGGGAATTTCCTGAGGTAAAATCTCAAACATAAAACAGGAGAGGAAACTCCCTGTGAATGTGCAACTGTACAATATTGGACAATGGAGGATCCTGAATCTTGAATACAAAAGGGAATGGAGGGATGAAAAATAGAGGACATCAGTAGACGTCAAAGGGGAGTAAGACAAGACCAAGAAGTACTGAGTAGACTGAAGCTCTTTCAGTGGGCCAGCTCTAGAAGAGGAATAAAAAACTAAGAACAACTTAAAAATGGGATGTAGATTCCAAGCACTGAAGACTGGAATCTTCAGCTTTTCCTGTCCATATATAAAGTACATGAGGCTCAAGAAAAATTCTTGAGTGACAAAAGGGATGACTTAACTTACAATTATTTCTGCTGGTCTGAGCTGCTTCTGGGACATTTTGCACTGAGTAAAAAGAAGGTGAGAGAGTTAATACAAACTCATTTCTGTCATTATCTTTTCTAGCTTCATGGAGACAATGGTGAGGCTGTAGGAGAGAAATAAGGAAGAGGATTATGGTGGCTGAAAGCACATCCAAAATGATCTATGGGAGTTTCCCGAGGCCAAAAACTATCTGGCTAAGGAGTGGTCAGTATCAGATAGATTGGGTATGAGAGCTTCCTGAGGCAGATTCCAAAGCCAGAAGATCCAGGACTACTGACCCATTAGAACAGAAGCCCCCCAAGTTCAGGGGATCACAAAATCACATTACATTATAAGTAACTGTATTTTATGCTGTCTTCATGATATTATATTTAACAATGGAACAAAGTGGTACATGGCTGTAATCTAGGCTCTTGAAGAAGCTGAGGTGATCATATTTCTTGAGTTAGGAAGTTCTGAGATGCTATGGGCTATGATGATTGGGTGTCCACACTAAGGTCAACTTTAATATGGTGAGCAAGGAGACACTAGTTTTCTTAAGAAGGGGAGAATGGGTTTAGGGAGTAAAACAAGAAGTTCAAAATCTCATACTTGATTAGAGAAGTATCTGGCTGGGTATTGTACCTGCACTTCTAGCCTGTAAAAGGTAGGGACAGCCAGTCTTTAAAAACTAATAATAATAAAAATACAAACTGTTATAAATATGCTGCAAAGATAAAAAGGACTCAGGAGTGTATGAAGTAAATCAGTTTCTTTACAATTCTTACAAGAAATGGGTGATACACCCTGGGACAATCCCTGGGCAGATCCACACTGGGATTAAGCCTTTTATTTCTCATCCAGAAACTCAAGGCCTCTCTCCCATCTTCTCCAACTGGCTGAGATGACAGGTTTCTTGGTCCTCCCATTGCATGTTCCTCTTTAACATGTTCTCTCTCCTTTATCATACAATCCATGTTCAAAAATGGCAAAATAAAAAGATACCTCCTCTTTGGGGCAGGATAAGTTAATATCAATTAACTCACTAAGCATATACACTCAATGCTTGCAGTTACCTTTAACCCCACTTCCTGTTTTGGGGTGATTTTTATCAGTTTCTCAATTCAACACATCAGTATCTTGTTTAGTACAACTAACTTGGTCAGCTGACAAGACTTTTTTCTAACTCTTATACATTACAGCCATGTTCCATTTTGCCCCATTGTTAAATATCATATCATGAAAACATCATAAAATACAATTACTTATCGTAACCAGTTTTGGTTAAAAAAAAAAAAAAAAACAATAGTTGTGTTCCATAAAAGTCACAACAGAAGAACCTGTTATCTAATTAGCCTACAAAAGAATAAAACATGTAGAAGAAAAAGGTTTTCTATTGTTCCTTCCAATGTGAAGACATCCAAAAGTCAATCCTAGACCAAATCAACTCTGGGGTAGGATGGAAAGGGAGTGAGTAGAGCTGGTAAAGCTGGTAACCTTTTCTCTAATTCCTTCTAGCATTGCTAGGCTCCTGACAATGAAGTAAAGGATTGTTATTTTAATCTTTATATGTTCTCATCATTAGGAATTTTAAGGAAGAGGCACTGACAACTGAAACTGATATCAGGTGACTTTCATAACCACATAAACAACAATGAAACCAAAATCAGTGATAAGTGATCCAAAACAAATGAATTGGGTTCCAGCAGAGAAAGGATTCCAATATTCAACAATATTAGCTTTGTTCCTTTGGGACTAATGAAGACCTTTAAAAGAGGTCTCTCAGGACCTCCAAAGCACAAAAGAAACAAACGCCAAAGTGCTGCTGATTTTTCTTTTCACTGTCTTGCTGGCCTTATCAAACTCTGCTGAGCAAGAAACTCAGCAACAACCTAGTGGTAAGTCTAAAAATGATAAAATATTGGGAGGAAGTTTGCTTTGGGGGGTAACCTGACTACAATGTAATAGACTGACCATAACCTGACTCAGGTGCTTTTTTTTTTTTTAATCAACAGAGTTGACAAAGAACAAAAGTTAAGTGTGGAAGAGCTCTTTCTACATCTAAAGTTTTACAGACACATAGAATGTTTAGTAAAAAGTGGAAGAACCTTGTACATACTAAAATCCAAATCTCTCATGTTTTATATTTCTTATTCATGGTTCCCAAACCAACCTGGATAGCTTCTTTGGCTTCATCTTTAGCAGAAACCTTTTTCTTCTTCCCTTCCTCTATCCCCACTGCTTATGCCTTCCCTATGGTATTATCTTCCACTTGCATTTTGTGCATCTTCTATGTACAATATGTTGCATCTTATCTTCCCCACTAGAATATAAGCTTCTTGGGGGCAGGAACTATGCTTTGCCTTTCTTTGTATCCCTAGCAATTGACACAATTATTGATACATAGTAAAAGCTTTAAAATGCTTGTTATTATTTAACAGATAATATAGTACTAATGTGTGCAGGTTAGCAATTACTAGTTCCAAAAGATGTGTTTGGGATTCAGGTACAAGAATGAGATTAAGGAGAGTAATTGGTACCAAATGTTGAGCTTTAATCATATGAAAAATTCACAATGGCCATTCTCTTTGGCAAAAGGCAGGTTTATTTAGGAGAAGAGATTTCAGACAAAATGAAGAGGTAAAATAGACACCAGAAGTAGTAAATATGAATAGTATCAGGAGAGCATATAGTTAGCCAGGAAAGGGATTTGAACAATCAGCAATGGAAAGGACACTTTCCCTAGAGGAACTCACAATTAAACAGGAGAAAGGAAATATTCCATATGAGGTGGGGAGTATGCCCTTAGCTGTCAGGCTAAATCCTAAAAGATATTTAGCACCCTAAAAGAATTAGCTTTAAGAAGCATTGTGTCCTACTTCCTAGAGCTCCCAAGTTGGAGTGACAAAATATATTGTGCTTTCTAGAGCCCCTCTTGATGGGGTGAAAAAATACACCATTTAAGAGGAAGAGTGATGAGGCAAGACTCCTGAGGATGGTTAAAATATGGAGTCCATTTATTCCAAGGTCTTCCCCCTTTCTATACCCTAATATGCATATGCTAAGTATATACTGTGCACATGGGACCCCATAAACAACTTTACTATTGTACCTAGTTTGCTACCTGGTATCACTCTGCTTCAATCACAACACAGGTTGTCATCACCCTCTGACTTTTCAGGAAGGCCGAGAGCCCTTCCGGGAGATGGGGAGCTGAACCAGACATTGTCAGCAGGTTCCCTCTGGGCTGAAGAGTCTTTTTTTTTTTTTTTTAATTTAATAGCCTTTTATTTACAGGATATATACATGGGTAACTTTACAGGATTAACAATTGCCAAACCTCTTGTTCCAATTTTTCCACCTCTTACCCCCCTACCCCCTCCCCTAGATGGCAGGATGACCAGTAGATGTTAAATATATTAAAATATAACTTAGATACACAATAAGTATACATGACCAAAACATTATTTTGCTGTACAAAAAGAATCAGACTCTGAATTATTGTACAATTAGCTTGTGAAGGAAATCAAAAATGCAGGTGTGCATAAATATAGGGATTGGGAATTCAATGTAATGGTTTTTAGTCATCTCCCAGAGTTCTTTTTCTGGGCATAGCTAGTTCAGTTCATTACTGCTCCATTAGAAATGATTTGGTTGATCTCGTTGCTGAGGATGGCCTTCCATCAGAACTGGTCATCATCTAGTATTGTTGTTGAAGTATATAATGATCTCCTGGTCCTGCTCATTTCACTCAGCATCAGTTCGTGTAAGTCTCTCCAGGCCTTTCTGAAATCATCCTGTTGGTCATTTCTTACAGAACAGTAATATTCCATAATTTTCATATACCACAATTTATTCAGCCATTCTCCAACTGATGGACATCCATTCAGTTTCCAGTTTCTAGCCACTACAAAAAGGGCTTGGGCTGAAGAGTCTTATACCTCACCCAGAGTTCCCCCACTAGCTGTGATCCTCTACAAAGAAGGACAAAGACACCATGAGGCATGATGGGGGATGAAAGAAAAGATACCATGAGGTAGAACCCATAGCAGGCTTTGGCAGACTTAACCTAAAAGGGATTCAATAAAGATAGCCTGGGTCATGGGCAGATTTATAGAGGAAATTTAACCTCAGCAGTTTAACATAACTTGGATTTCTGACTGGACACTGCAAGGTAGGATAGGGCTACCCAAGACTACCACAGAGGATGGGACTATAGGGTTATAAAGTGCCCTTCCCTGCTTGCCTCAGGGAGTGATTTTATCAGTATTTCAGGTTTTTTTCTGCCAACCCCACCTAGTAATTCAAGACCTCCTCAGAACTATTACTTAATTTTTGGTGATTCCTACAATTAAGGGATAAGAAGGGTCTGGAAATTGACATTCTTTGCCTCCATATTCTTGTCTCTCACTAACATATCCATTCTTACAATCTGGCATCACCCAACTGAAATGATTCTCTCTAAAGTTACCAGTGAGCTCTTAATTGACAAGTCCAACAATTTCTTAATCTTTACCTTTCTTGATCTCTCTATAGCATATGACACTGTTGACCTCTCACTTCTTTTAACCACTCTTTCTCATCTTTGGGTTTTCATGACATCTCTCCCAGTTCTCCTCCCACCTACTCCAGATATCCCTCAGTCGCCTTTGTTGTATTATCATCAATATCCCCTTACTGTGGAAGATGTAAAGTGAAATCTTATAGAGACAGAGGAGAAGATCAAAAAAGCTAGTCTTTCCTATTTGATCCTACTTTTCCACCTCTTATCAGCCAGTTACATTTTCTTCAAATTGTGGTCAGAGAATAGACTGAGTGGCTGAGAACAAAGGTAAATTTTCCTCTTTGCAACTTTTATTTATTGTTCTTAGTTCTATCACTCAGGGCCAAACAGAATTAGTTTAATCTTATTTCCACAAGATAGACCTTCAAATACATCAAGATATAATTTCACCGTTTTTCTCTTCTCCAAGCTATACAAACTGGTGTTTTTTCTAAACTAGGTAGGCGTTAATAAAAACATGCCAAAGATTTTTCACCGTTTTGGTTGACTTTTTTTTTTTTTTTTTGTATTTTCAGGACCTAATATAGTGCTTGGCATATAGAAATCAGTTAATAAACTCTGATTGATATGACTTGGTTGCCCTTTCCTAGATTCTGTCCCCTAAACTGTAGGACTTAAGCCTCAATACAGTGTGGCAGATGTGATGTGACTGAGGCAGGATATAGCTGAAACATCACCTCCTTATTACAAGAAATCATGCATCTCAATGCTGTCTAATATTGCATTGGTCTTTTGTTTTGTTTTGGTTTTGAATGCCGAGTTACACTACAAACTAATGTGGTGCTTGAAGTTCATGGAAACTCCAGAATCTGTTTTCATACAAATTATTTAGACATGCTTCTCTCATCTTGTACATATGAAGTCACTTTTTAAGTTCAGACTCAACATGCTATTAAATTTCATCTTATTAAATTCAGCCCAATATTCTAGCCTATTGATCTATTTTTGGATATTGACTCCATATTCCAACGTCTTATCTATTTTTCCTGGACTAATGTAATATCCAGATTTGATAAGCAGATTATCTTGTTTGCCTGTGACATTGTGTTGACAGAATTGAGCCCCAAACATGCAGTGCCTCTTAATGAGACAGTCACTCAAAAGGATTCTGTTGAATTATCCAAATGTGAAAAGGTAGGTGAGTGAAGAATGGCTGGTGTCTAGACTATGCTATGCAGTTAGATGGGCAACTCAAAGAGCAATCTTGGATCAGAACTGCAAATGGACAATAAATTTAGTCCACAATTAAATAGGAAGAAAAGAGCAGCCTGGGTTGTGTTTCAGATATTGTATAGTAACTTTAATGATCCCAATTTTTTTGTCTAATAAAAAGCCCATTTTCAAAAACATCAATATCCTTCTGGTGATGTTCTATGATCATGTTGTGGAATACCATGATCTCCAGGAAAATGAAGTACAAACACACAAACCCATTTTAAAAAATATGTTCTTATGTAATAAGGATAGAATCCTTAATAGTAACTAGAAAGACATGAAGCATAAAACTATTCTTGAAAGGAGAATGGCATTTGATTTACATTTTATGTCCTCAATCCCACTTTCCATGCAATCATCTGAAATGAAGGAAGACCCAGGCTGAAGCCTTTTGGCAAGAACCAAAGTATATCCTCTGGCCTATTATAATTCTGCATCTTAGGAAAGAGAAGACAGAGGAGTAGAACCCAAAATTCTGCTCTGCTATTTAGGCAGAAGTTAGGGGGATGAACCAGAGAGCCTTCAGAAGACCTGAGCATTAAGCTCTACACATTATTTCAGCTCTAGGAAGGTATTTCTTCATACCTCCCTCTTTTCCTAGTCTTCCATTGAAAGTTAGAGGCAACATATTATTTTTTGCTCTGGGCTCTTTGACAGCTCTGAAGGTCAAGGTGGTACTGCTTTTTTTCAAAGAATCAGTTTTGAAGCCTTTATTTTTTCTTAATTTATTTATTTTTGTCTTTGTCCTTTAAATAAATGGAAAAGTCACTTGTATGCAGTCAACACTTTGAATTAAAGTGATCCTTAGCCTTTAAATAAATAAGAAAACACCTAATCCTATCAACACCTCTCATTAGGGTCTACTTTTCTGACTGGAGCCAAGAAGAGAAAAGATGAGGTGTTGTAAACATTTAATGCATTTAAAATGTTATTCAGAGAAGAGGTTTATAGATCTATTAGATTGAGAAAAGATTCCAAGAAAAGACTTATTATTCCTTTAAACTGTTATCTCTAGGGGAGAAGTCTGAAAAATTTATCTTACTTTCCTTTACTCTGCAGATGAACGTCCTGGTCTGTGTGCCAGTAGATTCTCAGGTGCCAAATATCCTGCAACTAAGGAAAACGCTTTCAATTCAAAGGATTTCTTAATCTGCAAATCTGTATGTACTAAAGATAACGACTGCAACTTTCCAATGAAATGTTGCCCAGTGAATAATAAATGCAAGACGTGTCAACATCCCATAATTTACTAATTATACCTCAGTCTTTTGGAAAGTAGTAAGCACAAGTAAGTATCAACAATGGGGCCACTTCAATTCTTACCACATTTTTACATGAATTCTCTGCTATTCATGTCTTGTGTTATTTGTCCCAGTCTCATATTTTCTTTCTAGTTAATTTCTTTTCTTTTTAAAAACATTTACAAAGGAATATTTACTTAAAAGGTATAGAGAGAAAAAATATGCAAACACCTACCCCTCCTGGACTACATCAGTCTCTGGGGAATGGAAGAAGATTGGGACAATTAGAGAAATAGTTTTTAAAAAAAAAGCCAGCTACAAATGGATTTGTAAGGCACGGGTGTCCTTACCTTGAAATGTTGCAAAGCATTTTGCTTTCAGAAAAAGAAAAGTCCTCTAGGTCTTCTAAAATGCAAAAAGAAAAAAATATGTTCATTTCTATGAAGCAATATCTCTAGTAATGTCAATACTAAATTTTTCATATTAAATTCAGTGTCAATACTTCTATAGCATTCAATAATACAGAAAGCATCAGTATTTAAACAGCAAAGCAATCAATAAAATGCCTACATAATTACAAAAATGGAACTGATTTTATGAGGTACATACAATAGGAAAAAATCAACTATGTAATTCCAGTCCCACCTTTTTTGCCAGTTTTTCTGGAATCTTGAAGTTTAGGGTTCCTATAGATGTAAAGGGCCCAGTTTTATTCTAGACAAGACCTTAACATGTAATGACTCCCACCACTGCTAGTTATACAAGGTATATTATATTTCACTTCTCCCTCTCCTTCCTCCACAACTCACTTTCCTTCCCCCAAAGTTCTACAGTGTATCTAAGGGGATTAGAATATTTCTAGTCCCTCTGCTATTGGGTCCTTCTTATACTATTGGTTATTTCCCAATTTTAGAAAGTTCCCTATACCCTAGTTCCATTTGGACACTTAATAGTTGGATTAGCTTTTATTAAAAAAATTTTACTTCAGAAATATAGTGAGGACAAATATACATACATCCTTCCTCCAAACATTTAAGGGACATTGGCCCTCCTACACCACCTGAATCTCTGAGGAGTAAAGCAATATTAGGGTCACAGCTTAGTTCAAATCCTATGCAGCAAAGTCCCATTGAATTTCACAACCTTGAGTGTTGGGCATTCCAACATCTGGCCAGGAATTCTGTCTCCAAAGTTCCCACAGTTTGATTCTGATTCTGGAAATTGTACTACCTGTGCCTGGAGCAGAAAAGGAGAAATGAAAGAAAATAGAATAAATTCCCAACTCCATTCTCGGAGCCACAGGGTAAAAGTGAGAAGGTGGAAGATAGTGTTTCCTTTCCCCCAGTTAAATTCATGATATCTATGCTATGAATAGGACCTGCATTCCTGGTTGTCAAAAACAAAAAACTATAGTTTACATTCTCATATACAGCCTTTTTGTATGTGTTGTGAGCCCCTTTGGCAATCTGAAGCTTTTATACTACTCAAAAATAGTGTTTTGAAATTAAAATACATAATTACAAAGGAAACAATATATCAAAATACAAATTACTAAAATATTAAAAAAAAAAAAACTTCACAGACTAAGATACCAGCTTCTAGAGTATATTTTTTTACTCCCACTTCATATTATTTTCATATTTACTCTCATATTTACAAAGAGCAAGAAATTTTCATTTTCTTAGTGTTTTTTTCCCATTTTATCCAGACTCCTTCCTCAAACTGACATGATTTCTTTCCTTTTAAGAAACAGTACTAGCCAGACTTAGCAGCCTCAAACTGTTAACATTTTTTTGGTTCTGACTTTTGGGCTTTTGTTTCAGATGCTGGATGAAGATATGGGACCAAAAAGTGGAGCCATAGAATTTCTTTCCAGACATTGCCATTTTACAAATTTCTGTTCTCATCAATTTTAATCAATGAAAAACTTCACACTATTAAACAAACCAGCATCTGTTAGCAAGTCTTCGGTTTCTTTTTTTGATGCTAATATTTCTGAATCCTCTGTTGGTCTTCTGAACAAACTTCTGGACAAATGGATAATTGACTTTGTAAGAATTCTGGACAATAATGAATTAGTGGGAGAACCCTAAACTTATTCCCTCCTCTGTCTAGATGCAAAAAAAAAAAATCTTATAGACAGACTTTGCCTTTAAAGCTATCCAAGCATTTTCTTTTTCTGATAGAAAAAAGAAGGTATCAGAATTCTATTTCATTCCTGCTTTTCCCTCATCTTATTTTTGTAACTATAACTTAATTTTAAAATAAATATTTTAGGGATGCCTTTTGAAAATAATGTTATGAAGACAAGTTACCATTTTGGAATATATTCTTATACTTCACAAAATGCTTCTATGTCAAAAAGAAAAGATTAATTCTGCCTAACAAAGCAATGTATTGACCCTGTCTTATAGTATATGAAGTTCTCCACTTCTTTGCTAAATATATGGAGACATAATTCATGAACAGGCCTCTGAAATCAAGACTTTGGATGCCTTTCCTTGTTGATTACCTTGACATTATTATAGCTTTTTGCTTGAATTGTTTTCTTGGTTCTGCTTACTTTCTTTTGTTTCAGGGCATACAAGATTTCCTGTTTCTGGAAGTCTCCCATATTTGTTATGACTCATAGAGCATAATATTCCATGATATTCATGTAACAGAATTTGTTCAGATACTCCTCAATCTTGTTTCTAGTTCTTTTCAAACACAGGAAATACTATTATAAATGTACCTTTCCCTTTGTCTTTGATTTTCTGGTGATCTATGTGCATTAGTATTTCTTGGTCTTTCCCCTATTCTCTCCTAAGCCTGTGAGTAGAAATGGGGTTAAGTGAGGTTAAGATATCTCTGAATATATGCTACATTGTGTGCCTAAGTAGAGATCTAAGAAGGAATTAGCAGGGACTGGGGAGGATGCTCGAAAATTCTTTGCTCTCTTTTTTATGATTAAAAAGTATGCATATGCTTTTAATTCCGAATTTAATAGCACTAGAGAATTCTGGGAAGATGATAGAATAAGGAAGAAAATTATCTGGTCCTCCCAAATTCCCCCAAGAAATAATCTAAAATGATGCATCAAAGTGAACTTTAGAGTAACAACAATAATGTAAATTTGGCATAGATAGTTGTTCAACCTAAGACAAGTTGGGAGGACTTTAGGAAAGATCTGACCTCTCTGGGTAGTGGTCTGGTCTGATAAAATTTCAAATATACCAAAATAATATGGAAAATCGAAAGAATGTAAAAATAGATGAAATCGTGAATTATATTATTAGAAAAACAAATAATATGGAAAACAGAATTATAAGAGACAATATAAGATTACTGAAGACAAAATTAAAGTTAAAAAGGATTTAATTAAATGAGGTAAACAAAAAAAACTATATTAAAATAAAAAGTATCATATATCTATATAAAGTAATATCTACTGTCTTTTTTAAAAAATGCTAACAAATAGCTTATTTTGGTTTTTTGGGGTGAAAACTCCTAGTTTTATTTATTAATTCAATATTTTTCTTATATTTCATTTTGTTACTCTCATCTTTAACAATTAGAATTTCCAAGTTGGTGTTTGAGATTTTTAAATTTTTTATTTTTCTAGTTTGTTTTTTAAATTACATACTCAAGGATTTTGACATATATATTTCTCTGTTTTGCTGCATCTCAGGTTTTGGTGTGTTGTCTTATTATTACCATTAAAAATAAAATTATTTATTATTTCTATGATTTATGCTTTAACTCACTCAGTCTTTAAGATTAGATCAGTTAGTCTCCTAATAGCGTTTCATCTGTTTCTATGGTCCTTATTAAATACTTTTAAATTATTTGAAAAACATGCATTTAATTTTTATCCCCTAACTTATGACCAATTATTTTTTAAAAATACTATGAAACATTGAGGTAAAAGTGTATTCTTTTGTATTCTCATTTAATTCTCTGCAAATATCTAAGATTCTATTCATCAACTTGACTTATTTATTTTTTGGTTAGATTTATCTAGTTCTGAGAGGAGAAGGTTGAAGTACCTCCCTGTTATAGTTTTGCTATCTATTTTCAGCTATGATTCATTTAGGTTTTCCTTTAAATAAAATTTTGGATCCTATAGTATAGGATCCATTATCAAATATAGTAAAAGCCAAATCGAAGGGAAAAGAAATGCACTGGCCCAACAAAAAAGACTACTATTGGGAACAAATTGAGATTCTTAGGATACGCTTTGGATTAAACGTCAGGTTTAATAGTTTAAATTTTAGAAGTGCTTCATAATGCTTCAGCAGCATTCTAGTCAGTTTGTGACTTGTGGAATGTAGTCTGTCCCAATAAAGAAGGTGGTCAGGAAAGTCCCATGTTGCATGTGTAACATTTGACTTGATTGATCAAATTATATGAAATTCTCTCCTTCTTGATGGAGAGATGGGTAAAGTTGGTGAAAGAGAAGGGAGAAATCTGGATTCTTCTGGATTCTCACTTTGAGAGAGAAGATGTGAAATGCCAATCTCTCTTCTAGTCACTGAAGGAAGAGAGACTCTGGGAAGAAAATTATATGGGAAGAGTTGCCATTTTCTAACAAGTTCTTCTCCCCAACTTGCCACTCTAGACACTTACAGAATTTGGATAGAATTTTAGACTCCCTCCCTCTCTCCTTCCCTTCCTTTTTCTTAGATGGAGGGGAAGGCAGGCTAGAGGGAGAGGGCAAATCCCCAAGCTAGAGGGTATTTAGTCTTCAATAGAATGGAAAGTGATTCATCAAACATAACAGTCACAGAAGATGATTGTTTTTCTTCCACAATTTATGCAGAGACACAAGATCTGGTACCAATATGCTCCCACACATGCAGATCCAGACTCATTAAAATGCCATGTAAAAGACCCAAAGCCAGAACTGACCCTAAGGATCCAGCACTGAGGATCAAATGGCACATATTGCCTATGTTTGGTCTGAAAATTCAACATCTCAAAATAACTGGGAGATAAATTTTTGGACTGAGAGACAGGAAGACCTGCTCTTACTATGCCCTCTATGGAATCCAGCAGAAGACCGCTAGATAGATGTACTAAAGAAAAGTCAACTTCAAAGAGTAGAATATTTATTGTTAATGAGATTACATTGAAATCAAAATCATCACAAGACAACAAAATTTATTGCAAAGCAGGTGAAATGAGAGACAGAGGATTGAGAGCTGATGTGGACTAAGAAGATTGTCTTGTGAGACCACGTTGAAAAACTGGAGCTGGAATTCAGCAACTTCTGAAATGGAGGAAGAAATGGACTGAACCAGAGCTTCAAAGATGATTCATTCTTCTCCAAGACAGTGAGCTAAGCAAAACTTCTCAACTGATATTGATGGGTTTGCAAATACTTCTGGTTCTGAATCCATGATGCTATCATCTTATTGCAATCCTGTGAAAATGGGTCTGTTCTGAAGTTCAGGATCTGCTGGGATTCTTATTGAGGTGCTGGGGAAGAGGCTCCAATTCTCAGCATGGTAAGACTGATTTGGCTTCACTTTCTAAAACGAGAAAGAAATCAAAGGTAAGATGTTGCGTATCTGAGAGTTAAAGGAGGTATTCTTTACTTTGAGTAGCATTCTTTACTTCAAATTCAAAATTACTGTTGAATTGATCATGATGAAGTTATGTAGATGAGTAAGACATTCCTTATTTTTGTGCAGGGAGAAATGAGCCTGAGGATCTGAAAAGAGTGGCAATGTCACAAATGAAAGTGAGAATAGAAAGCAAGAGATGCATTTCTTCAGCAAAAAAAAGAGCATTATTCCATTTCACCAGCCTGTTAGATGCAATTCCCCACATCACTATGCCCACACTGATCATATATAGTTGCATCAGATCCAAAGAATCAGGCCTGACAAGTATTGGAGGATCATAAGGAATACATAGGTTGTCTTCTGCCTAACATTAAGTCAACCTCAATCATTATCTTATGATGTGAGGGATATGCCAAAGCTTCCCTCATGTAAAGAGACCTCCTTTGTCCCCCCCAAGGAATACCTCCCAAATTGGTTTAGACAAGACTTTCGGTAGTTTCTTCAGACTTTTCATACTTTAGATAAAAAATATATCCCCTGAGTAGCAGCTTGCCTGCAACTTAGTTTTCTCTGTAATTTGTGCTTAAGTGTGAAATCATTTATTAACAAATTCTTATCTCAGAAGGTAGATTTTTTTCTCACAAAGACCTTGAGGACACAATATTCGGTGCTGAGAAATTATTCTCCACTGTCAAAAAAGAAAGTTTGCAATAAATGGGGGAACCACCAAAGATAGTTTTTCTCATTTCCCCATATTACTCAGAGCTATCATTGGCTGGCCAACCCATTATTGTTATCCAAGTGTCCTTTCTTTTAGTTTTCCATGTAACTCAGCCATGTAACCAATGTGATCGCCAACAAGCAGCTTCCTCAGGATTCTTGTCTAACTCAAAGTTGAAAAGGAAAGGTATCCATGAAATTTCCTCATATAGCATTAGCAATCCTGTGCAGGTACAACTGCATTCACTTGGAAAAAGAGAGCAGTGGGTAGAGTATAAAACTAGACTCAGTGAGACATGAGGGATTTGTCATCTCCTGACTCTGAAGTAGGAAATGGAGAAATTTTAAAAATCCAGACCAGAACTCACAGGAAGATATAAAGGCACACTTTCAATGTCATTTCTTTTAAAGCTGTACAATGACTCTAATATGATAGAAAAAATAACATTAATTAAATTTTCAAGCACTTTTAAGCACTTGCTCTGTACCAGAAATTAAGATAAGCACAGGGTTTCCAATACAAATCATAAGGATATGAAATGAACATTTAAAATATTCTCTGTGAATATTAATCAGTATTGGGGTTTTCTTCTTTCTCATTTCTATTCTGTTGGTCTACAGATAACTCTTAGAGTAGACAGGGAAGTAGCTATACTTTAGAGGATCCCTACTTAGTGGTGTCCAAATCATCTAGAGTAGAAACAGAAGGGGGAACCTGAAGAGATCTGTACATCTTACCTGGTGAAGTTGTTGAGCGTTTAGAAATGATGGCAAATACTGCAGGCTAGAAAGAAGAAAATGCAAAGATAAGATTTAAGGAAATAAAATTTCTACTACAATGAAAATGAGAGTTCCTCAGTTTTCAATATCAAAAACAGGGCCACAACTGAATCCTTGAGAGAAGAGGATAATGGGGAAACTGATATTTACAGGTCTGACAGAATGACTTAGTCTTGCAAGTCATGACATGAAGATTCAGAGTGGAAGCAAAATTAATTAGAGCTTTTTGAGAACACCTTCAGCAGGATGATGAGATAGAACTCAGTGGAATTAGACATGATCACGCCTTATACAATCTCAAAAAGAAGTATTGATGTTGTCTGACACCTATGAAAAACTGGAAAATACATCTCTCAGTACAAGTTCAGGGATCGATTGGAATGGAACACTGGCTAGATTTTCATGATCTTTTTTTGTTTGAAAAACTATGTACTCTCATTTTTCTGACTTGAGTCTTAACTTACATATAAATAGAGGATAGTTATACTATTGCATTCACATTTGATTGCAGTAAAATGGCTGGAAAAATAAATCTAAATGCAGAACATATAAACCATCAAAACAATGGTCATGCAAATCTTTTATACATCAGACAAAGAGAGTATAAAAAACAATATATATTTTGGACACAATATAGAGGATGTTTAGTAAAAACTTGCCTGTACTGACAGAAAGTAAAACTAGAACTGAAACCAATTTCTACAATGACAAAAACAATGACAAAGAATAGCAAATGAAAGATTTCAAAATCTAAACACCTCATAACTTCATGAATCCTATGACTTCAGACTTGCCAGAAAGTCAACAAAGTTCCTGCTTTTATGTAAATAAATGCTTAACTCTAAGAGACAAATTTTGCCCTTAAGCTGGGTTGCTTTGCTTAATTTTGGTTCTTTTTTATTAGGAAATATTCTACTGGGAACCAGTTTTGGAGTGTCATTATAGAAACAAATGAGACATACAAAAGCATCAATCAAACATTTCCAAAGCAAAGATCCTTTGTGAAATGATGGATTCTTTAATACTGAACAACTTAAGCCATTTCTAGAAGATTCTCTGTGTAAAATATAGTTTAATGTCCCTTCTTTAGAAAGGGAAAAATAAAACCAATAGAAAAAAATGGGCTTTCAAATATGAAAGGTTATAATTTGTCAAGTGTTGTAATGGATCTGGGAAATTCTCATTATGGAGAATTCTTAGCTAAAACTTCCAATCTATCCTAATAGGTTTTGTAGCTTTGTGGCCTCTGGACATCAGAAAAAACTCAGTGTTACCCTATGTTTTCAGTAATTAAGAGTTAATCATTTTCAAGTTTCCAAAACTAAGAAGAATCATATCCAGGAATAGTCCAGATTTTTAAAAATCCCTAAAGCTGGATTCCCTACATAAGAACAATAAGATCCCCATTAGGCTCCCATGCAGGCTCTCTCAACAGGAACAGTGGAGAAATTTGAATATGTGGCACATGGACATGAAAGTAAAGGATCTTTGCAGAAGTCAAAAGGTATGAAAAGAACGTACAAAGATATTACGAAAAAACTGAAGGCTTTTCTAGAGAACAAATAATGAAAAGAAAGAGAACTGAAAGTGACCTCAGAAATCTTCACTGAAATTCAATGAAAATGATTCTACATTTATTCTTGTCCATTTGAAACAATACAGTATTAACAAAAATAGTAAAGAGTCAATCAAAGGGTCAAGTTAACTTACCATTATTGTTTGATTGTGCTGTGTAAGGCAGATTAACAAAGCCATAATTCACTAAAAAGGAAAATTTCATTAGAAAATGAATACATTATCATCTGTAAACTCCTAGCTCAATGGTAACACTAAGAGTAATGGTAGTCTGAAATTGGAATTGGGCTCAGATTGGCATATGGACTGAGACAGGCAAAGTTGGGAACTGAATGGTAGATATGATACTCAGGCTATTAGAAGAGAGAATAAGTATATTAATTTACCACAAATATTGAAGTTAAAATTTGGGATTTTTCAGAGAGGATAGAATAGCACATCTATCCTTATGAAATTCAGACCAGCCTCTGCTGGCACTTTCTGCTTACAGAAAAATCTTCATATTTCTATGCTTTCACATTAATTGAGAATTTATCCTTGATGAGGCCAAAGGAATCCACAGAAATCAGAACCAGCCTCAGTTCAGACGTCCAAATCCCAAGGCATGGTGTAATTTGCTAGCCCCACAGCAGCACCCTATACATAAATACTCCCTCTTTGCTGGATGTGATAGAGAGGACAGAGTGGGCAGGCAGACCAAGGGGTTTCATTTGTAATAGTGGAGAGGTCAGAATTTAGAAGACGGAAAGGTAATCATAAAGAAGAAATAAAAGTTATTCATAGAAGAGAAAGGATATAATGAAAAGACCTGTAAATACTATGAAAGAACTTCAACTCTAAATGAAGTACAAATAGAGCAAAGGCAGATATTTGAAAGGGACCTAAAAACCTTAGTTAGAATCCAAGAAGTAGAGATGCATTTGGAGCCTTTCTTGACCATTATAAAAAAATCAGTCTGAAGAAAAGTAAAGTGTAGGGGGGAAAGTCGAATTGAACTTACCTCTTCTAAAGCAGTCCCCTGCTGAGTTCAGATCAAAATAGTCATCTGAGGAAAAAAACAATGAAAACATAAAATAAGTCCATTTCTGTTACTGACCCTTTCAGATTCATGATGACACTGGAAGGGTATAGGGGAAAATATTAATGGTATGAGATGGCAATAAAATCTTAGAAATGAAGTAGAAGGGACTAGATATAGGACACAGAGGAAATACATAACTGAGATCAATTCCCAGAATTCACACTGAAGAAGAAAACCCTTGTGAGTATACCAGGATATAAAGTGAAAGCATGCCTTGAGTATTGTGCCAAGGAGTATATCAAGTGTGACCACTGGCAACAAATTCTGTTGTCCAAGGTGTGGTGTATAGTTGTACCCAACACAGTTTAAAAAAACCCAGAATATTAGGGTTTAAAATGTACCTGGATTTTTTGCAGGAATCCACCCAACCCTAGTACATCATGCAGGACAAACATCCCCTTGGACTCTGCTCAAGGTACTGAATTGTGTTTCAAAGAAAACAGGTACTGTTATGGATGAATATAAAGAGCAATGTAGGGCATCTGGAAAAAGTGCAGGGGGACTAAAAATCAAAGTTATTGGAATATAAAATGACAGAAACTAGAAGTTACTGGGGAAATGGAAAGTTAATTTTGCAATCCTTCAGGAGAGGATAGAGTATCCTAATCAATGATTAGAGTCACCTCCTCCACCTCTTTCTGACTCCAGAAAAATCTTATCTTCTATATCATTAATCATTTAGGAGCTTCAAAGAAATCTAGAGATATCAAAGCCAAGGCTCAGTACAGATATTTAATACTGAAGACATTGTATATTTTACTAGTCTCCCAGAAGGGGCCTATAAACTTTATTTCTGCTGTACCTGGTGATGGAAATGGAAATGAAGAAGTTTTAATGGTAGCAGTAGAGAGGTCAGAATTGAGAATGGAAATTGCCTGGCATATGTAAAAAATAAAAGATATTTGTAGAAATCAAATACAATAAAGAAAATATTTGAAAATATGATGAAAAAACTTCAACTCTTACTGAAGAACAGATAGAACAAAAGAAGATAGATTAAAGGGATCTAAAAACACTAGAATCTAAGGGGAAGTTGGGATATGTCCTGTCCATAACAGTAAAAGTCAAGTTTGAAGATAGCTCAAGTGGAAGGAAGTAGAGTCAATTTGAACTTACTTTGTGGCCGTGGATGTGGATAGATGAAGTTATCTGACAAAAAAACAATGGAAAGGCTAAATAAGTCCATTTTGTTTTGACCCTTTTAGATTCATGACAACACTGGTAGGTCATATTGGGGAAGATATCAATGGTCTAAGATGGAAAAGGATACAGAATAGCAGGTGGAGAGACTAAAAGAAAACTTCTGGAAACGGAGTTGAAGGGAAGAGGTTCAAGAGACATGCTCAGGAAACAAATAGTTGAAGTCAATTCCTATAAGGTGCAGGAGAAAACCCCAATGAGCATAACATGACATGGGCAGCATTATCCCAGACCTGGCCACTGGCAATAAAGTCTCTTCTCTGATGTGTGGTATATAGTTATACCCACCACACTTAAAAACCACCAGAAGATTCAGGGATTGAAATGGCCCTGGATTCTTTGCAGGAGTCTACCCAACATTAATGCATCACAAATATCCCCTTGCAGCCATCAGTGGACTCTGTTCAAGGTGCTGAACTACCTTATATATACCTTGTTATATATATATATATATATATATATATATATATATATATATATATATATGTGTGTGTGTGTGTGTGTGTGTGTTTATATATATAATGTATATAAATGGGACCATCATAATTTAGGAGTTACTGTGAAAATGGGAAGGTAACATTGGAATTTTTCTGGAGAAATAGAAAATTCTAATAAATGATAAGACTTGCCTGCTCTGCCTCTTTCTGATTCCAGAGAAATCTTAGCTTCCATTTCACTAATTATTTACAAGTTCCAAAGGAACCTAGAAAAATTGTCTTCAGATTCGGTCCTGATAGCTACTTCTCAAAACATTGCACATTTTGCTAGTCCCCCAGCATGGTCCTATACAGTTTCTCTCTGCTGCATCTGATTATGGATATGGAGGCTCAGACATTTCAATGGCAACAGCAGAGAGGTCAGAATTTAGAACATAAATTCCTAGGCATATATGAAAAATAAAAGATATTTGTAGAAATCAAATACAATAAAGAAAATGTTTGAAAATATGATGAAAAAACTTCAACTCTTACTGAAGAACAGATAGAACAAAAGAAGATAGATTAAAGGGATCTAAAAACACTAGAATCTAAGGAGAAGTTGGGGTATTTCCTGTCCATAACAGTAAAAGTCAAGTTTGAAGACAGCTAAAGTGGAAGGAAGTAGAGTCAATTTGAACTTACTTTGTGGCCGTGGATATGGATAGATGAAGTTATCTGACAAAAAAACAACGGAAAGGCAAAATAAGTCCATTTGATTTGATTCTTTTAGATTCATGATAACATTGGTAGGTCATATTGGGGAAGATACCAATGGTCTAAGATGGAAAAGGATGCAGAATAGCCTGTGGAGAGACTCAAAAATAATTCTGGAAGCAGAGTTGAAGGAAGGAAGTTCAGGGGATATGGAGGAAACAAATAGCTGAAGTCAATTCCTCTAATTAAAGCTGGAGGAGAAAACCCAGTGAGCATAACATGACATGAACAGGATTATCCCAGACCTGGTCACTGGCAATAAATTCTCTTCAAAATCAAATGAAACAAAAAAGTCAGAAAATGTAAAACAACCTTCAACTCTTACTGAAGGAAATATAAAGCAAAAACAAATACATGAAAGGGACCTAAAAACCTTAGTTAGTGTACAAGGAGTAGAGATGGGTTTTGAGTCTTTTTTATTCATTATATCAAAAGTCAGTCTGAAAAAAAAATAAAATGGGGTAAATACATTCAAATTGAACTTACTGTTTTTGTAGGTTTTATTCTTTCGTAATGGATATAACAAGTTATCTGAGAAAAAAACAACAGAAAAGCAAAATAAGTCCATTTCTCTTATCGATCCTTTTAGATTCATGATGACATTGGCAGTTTATATTGGGGAAAATACTAATGGTCTCAGATGGAAAGGAATTCAGAATAGCATGTGGAGAGAATCAAGTAAAAATTCTAGAAATACTGTTAAAGGGAGGAGATTCAGGGGATGTAGAGAATGGTCAATTTCCATAATTAA